>NC_081353.1:13359486-13365194 GCF_029784015.1 Lycium ferocissimum
TACATGCACATAAAATAAATAAATGAAATCAACGTCATCATTAGCATTACCATTGTCACTATATCATTCCTTGAAGGATCAACCATCGCAAGATGAAATTAACGATGTCATGGGAGACTCCAGAATCATAAACTTAGGTAGCACTGGAAATAGAATCGTTATCATCGCTATATCTCACCTCGAAGGATCGAGTAACATGAGGTGAGACCATCAACAATAAGTACGGTTAAGAGATTCATGGAATGACTCAATAATCTCATAATGCGCTCAAATCATAGCTTCGGAGTTTCAAAAGAAGAGAATCATCATCATCGTCACAATCATCATAGAACATATTCCATTTAACATCATACGAGGTTTTAAGAGTCATGAACTTCGAGCTTTTAAAAACAAGGTGGTTATGGAAACATTTATGGAATCATAACATAGGAATCATACCTTTGAAAGAAAGGTACGAGCCTTAATATACCTGTTCAACCTCCTATTAGCTACGCTTATTCGTCCGAGCTCACAAGTCTACATTTAAGAGGATTTACACTAACGTTAGCCACTTTATCGCACACTTATTCCAAGTTTCAAAGCATACTATTCCATATTCAGCCGAAAATCGGGCAGCATCTCCCCTGTTTATATGCCTAGCCCGAATTCTAAATTCAACAATCAAAAACAATCACAACAATACCAACATTAGCCATAATATTTCCAACTCCAAAGTATTCCATAGAACAGCCCACACGCTGTTTTCGAACTTTCATAACTAATCAACTCAGTATACGACTATTTAACCACACTTTCTTCGTAAATAAACCAATATTAACACAAATAGAACGAGATTCATACCTTTCCCATGGTAATACTACAATATCTTCTCTCCTCTACCATGTACTTAAGCCACAACGTATTCCTATACAATTTTGTAGTTGCAACTATACGCCTTCTGGACCGGAATTTAGGAATTATACCTGGTTTTGGGCTAAAATTTGGCTTGGAGAGTTGGGGAGAACTCTCCAGAATTTTGGAGAGGTTTCTGGGGTGTTTGGTGAAGAAAATGAGGGATTAGCCCCTTTAAATAGAGCTCCAGAATCTGCCTGCACCGCCTAAAAAATCGTTCAGCGCGATCGCGGTGCCTTCTGGAGCGTTCGCGCAGGCTTAAATTTTCTCGCTTTGTTCAAAAAAAAAGGTCATAACTTTTGATCCCGATATCGTGTGAGGGACCACGACCTATGGTTTGAAAGATCTTTCAATTATCTACAACTATAATTGTTGGTGTTTTTCCAAATTCCAAACTTATAATGTCGTTTTGTCCCCATCAAGTCAGATCATCCGAAAATGTTTCCTTAAATCATCCTTTTGGAGGGCTTATGCCCATATTTGGCTTATGGGTCCTTCTTAGGACTTGCTCGACTTTCCATATACTACTCATATGCCTTTTCACATTTCCTTCATGAAACTTCGGCGTGTGGGCCCCACTTGGCTTACAGCAACGAGGGCTTTTCGGCAATTGACATATGCACCAATTCACCCCATATGGTCTCCACATGTCATACATATGCCGTTATTCACTCTTATAGTATAAAATTTCTCCTTAATCCTCACATGAATTTACTCTTGTTCGGGCTCACACTAAGCTGTTTACAGTCTAGGTAGCGCAAAATTTTCCGGGGTGTAACAACAACCACGCATTAGAAATGGAAGATCCCTATGAAAGGGAGGTAAGTGTTTATGACGATGGTTCTACTACCTTCCATCTTATGCTATTTCTTATGTTGTCTCTTATGCTTGTATAATGATGTTGATTATGCTTTACATACTCAGTACATTCTTCATACTGATGTCCTTTTGTTTGTGGATGCTGCGACATGCCCGCAGGTAGACAGGGAGACAGGCTTGATTCATAGACTCCTATTCAGGGACTACATAGAGGAGCTCCATTTCATCCGGAGCTACAGCTTTGGGTATTACTCTTTTGTGTACATACTTACGAGCACGGCGGGGTCCTGTCCCGCTTATATGATGTGACATACTCATCTTAGAGTCTCGTAGACATGTGTATTTGGTTAGATGCCTTGTAGCCTTGTCGGCGTATATTTAGTATATTTTTTTGATAGCCTCGTCGGCTTATGTACGTTGATATGGGCTTGGTTGTTGATGGTGACATAAATGTATTGTTGCCCAATGAGATTAGCATGAATGATGGATAGAAAGTACAATTAAGCTATGTGGCTCACCCAGATGAAAATGTGAATGTACGATAAGAGGTGCCCGGGTGGGTTAGCATCGGTTACCCTTCATGGCCCTCCGTTTGGGTCGTGACATTAATCAATGTAACCAATAAAGCAACAGTGAAGGTACAAGTCGCAAAGCCATAAGTCATATCAAGACTTGGATCAACTCAGCCATAAAATGAATCATACAATCGTCTCAACCAACATAATAGTCTATGTCCCTTTTTACCTCCACATATAGCAAGTACGCCTCACAACTAAGTCTTGTATCACCAAGAAGCTCTACTTTTCTATATATTATCATCAACAGTAAATCATACATCAAGTGTTCATCTATGTATTATCATAAATATAGAAATAACAATTCAGGTCTAAACTCAGTATTACTTCCTTTCTCCGATGATATGTGTCACAATAAGAGAGAGCTGAGTACAACACGACAACTTAGATAATAAGTCAAATCACAGTAACAGGGCAATAAGCCACTAACAACAATAATCAACCTAGCAGAAATCTACCCTGAACCACCACAATATGAATAAAACTACACCTCATATCACAACACATAAAGTAATGGTAACGAGCCCACAAAATCAGAAATCATACCAACATTAGTAATATCCAACCAAAACACCATGTCCGAAGACCTAATAATGCTTTCTCCCATCAATTCTACACAATACATGCGTTTCGCTAATCAAAGTCTAACTAAAGTAAGTCATAACCTACCTGAAATGCTGAGCAACAGTATCGAATCGTCAAACCTTAGCCTTGCCTTCCTCTTTGGAGAACCTTAAAATGATTAACGTCTATATAATATGAATTTTATGTTAGAATACGAATCTAAGGATATCCATATTGCCATAGTTCTACCCAAAACACAAAAATGGACCCAAAATAGCCAAACCCGAGCCCCAAGGGTAAAACCGTAATCTTATTAAAAATTAAAATATAATATAGTCACAATAGTACTCTATGAGTCTAAACCAGTCCAACAATACCCATGTTGCTATACTTTTAGAAAACTGACCAAAATACCCCTACAATATGAATCTGGGTTCACGATGGAAAAGTGGGAAATTTAGTGCATAATTATGCTACCCATCATCTAGTTAACCTTTAGTCTTAATTTCATGGAATTCTATTCATCACAAGATATCAAAATACATCTTTTCTATTTTTAGCCCTAGGGTTCTTAATCCATTAGTTCTTCACAATTAGTGTATAGGATGACTATGAAATGATGATAATAGATAAATAAATAATGAATACTAGGTTAGAATCTTACCTCAAAGTGCTTGTGAATGCTTTTCCATTGTTATCTCCCAACCATTCAATTATTGAAGGTTTCATCAATTCTTGGGTTCTAATCTTGCACCCACCATTAATGGAGCTTAAGCTTGTCATGGAATTTGAGGAAAGAATGATAATCAATCACATAAGGGTTTGCACTTACCTTCAAGGAGGAACTTCACCCTAGCCCTAGGAAAATAGTCTCTCACATTCTAAGGAAGTGTTTTTGGGTTTAGGATGGGAAAAACTTGAAAAAAAAGATATTAAAAACAGACCTACTGCCCAGTTGGTTGCTGCGTCAGTCACCAGACCGCTATGGTGGTCACCAGACCGCTATAGCACCCCTTTGGTCCCCGCCATGCGACTCGAACAAATTTCAACCAAAATTGGCATAACTCCCTCATCCAGAAGCGAAACGCGACGATTCTTTTTCCTACAGCTTTGTAATTTCGATACGGATCTAATGGTTCAAACTTCACCCAAAATAAAGGTCAGACGATCAATCTAGAGTCATTTCTATACACAGACCTCTGTAAAAACACAGAATACAAGCGTGACAAAACCCAAACCTATATGAATCTCTTTGGAACCTTACCAAAACTTGTGGAAAAGTTTAAAATCATCATATTAACATGTTGAAATTTCCAAAACATTGACACGGGGTCATCATAACCCGGTGTTGACCGTGGTCAACTCTAACTCATCAACTTAACTAGTTTCTCTATGAGTGACTCAATTTACACTCGAACCTTACGGGAACCAACCCAATGACTTTATTAAGTCACATATCATACTAACGCAACCTGAGGGAAGGGTCAACAAGGGTATTTAGGTCAAAAGCACTATAACGATCCAACGGCTCGTTACAGTTAAAGGAACTAGAATTGAGTGTCAAGAAAAATGTGAGAAGATAAGTCTGAATAAATAATCGTTGACTATAGACGATAGCAAGAAGAAAAAGTAGAAGTGTTTTAATTCACATAACACGGGTGGTTTAAAACTGAGGTGAAGGAGACAGAGTTAATGTTGTAAGGAATATGACTATTCATAAAGCTACGAGTGATTGACAAGAAAGCAAGCTAGAGAAATCGATTTAGACAACCAGCAATTGACATACATACAAGACCTGGGAATGGTTAACCTGAGAATTAAAGGATGAATCATTCGATTATACTGAATTGAGCATCGTAAGATAATCTAGTATATGGGGATTAAATTTAGCGGTTGTACGAGTTGCAATTACCAGGAGGTAATTTGGACAAATGAATGGCAGATAAAATATAGCATAAAGCATTTCAAAACTTCTAAGAGTCATGGAACCTTGAAATGGAGACAGGAATTTACGAATCCGCCAAAGAAACTAAGGAAACAAAGACAGGATTAGGAGAAGAAAAAGATGTTGATAGAAAGATCCCATCTTCAAGAAAGATTAAAAGAGTGTTCGATGAGAAGAGAGTTGCGAACTTGAGCTTAATAGAAAGAGATTACAGAGACATCAAGACCAATGGTAAGTTGTAAGTATGACAAGAATGGCAGGATAAGAGTTGGGCGGAATGGCAGGATAAGAGCTAGACGGAGATCCATTTTCCACTTTATTCCATTCATTTCGAAACGTCAAAAGTATACCATGTATCAAAAAAAACTACATGGAAAAGACGGTATGAGGAAAAGAATTATAAAATGGCAGGAGTATGGCAGATTGATACAGAATATGATAGTTATGATATGAAGTCGAAGAATGATTAATAAAGAGTATGCTACGAATATAGCAGGTCTGATACTATAAGGGTGGCTAAGAATAGCCCAATAAGAATCAACCTATTTTCACCGGACAAGTTACTAAGAGTTATACAAAGTGATAAGATACAACAAGTAGATAGATGTATAATATTTCCATCCTAACTAAAGTTTACCTGAAGTTTTTGCTAATATAACATGGTTAAGAGGAGTATATGAATTATACAATTGAAGAAGGTGGTCACCGCAAGAAAAACCCTAAGCTTCCCTAAGAAATGAGAGCGTCAACTACCATCTAATGAATTGGCGTACAACAACTATTCAAAAGGATCATGAGGGTCATGGAACAGAATCACGTGG
The DNA here is from genome assembly GCF_029784015.1 of Lycium ferocissimum. Lineage (NCBI taxonomy): Eukaryota > Viridiplantae > Streptophyta > Magnoliopsida > Solanales > Solanaceae > Lycium > Lycium ferocissimum. Next base: position 13,365,102 of record NC_081353.1, read on the forward strand.
AAGGAGATGTATGGAGGATTATAGAGAAATTGACATAAAAACGAGACTTAAGAAAACTTCGAATTTGGTATGAGGCCAATCGCTTTCGGTTTG
>NC_081353.1:13365294-13385007 GCF_029784015.1 Lycium ferocissimum
ATCATTAATTTATCTTAAATTCTTGTGGAAGAGGTGTGGAGAAATGTTCTAGAGAGTTCTTGAGAGAAGGGGAGTGGAGATGAAATGAAATGAAATGAACTGCCCCCTTTTTAATAATTCAGAATCATCCTCTTTGATTTCACGGACCAGCATACGGTCTGTATAATTTGTACTGACCGTATGTTTGGCCATACTTTTTGTCCAGTGAAGGCTGCCAATCTGGCTAGAATATACGGCCTAACATACGGCCAGTATATTTTATACGGCCAGTATATTGGGCCGTATAATGTGACTTTTCCCGAACTCGTTCTCGTCGACTCGTTTGATCTCCAATCCTTATGGAATCTTCTTAACACTTGTTTAACACCTCATTAACAATCTAAGGGACGTTATAACTCTTCTCCAAGACATCATTAATTCGGTACTTGTAAATCTCTTCCGATACATAACGTATACGTTGCCTTTCTTGGCAAACTTTCTTCTCTTACCTCAAATGTCTTTGCAATCTCAATTAGGGTCATCAAATACTGTTTCTTACTTATTGAAACATCGCATACTTTGTTCCCTTAGTTGGTCTATTCACTGTGCATTAACAGAAAATTTTTCGAGGTGTAATAACCAGTGTATGTGCTATCTGTTGTAGTACCTACTAAATACACTCTAAATGAACTCCATAGGATGTTTGCTAGGTTTTTCTGGAGTAATAAGGAAGAGGATAAAAGCAAACACTGGGTATCATGGAAGAAGATTTGCATGCCTAAAGCTGAGGGTGGACCAGGATTTAGGCCCTTGTTCGATATAGCTAAAGCTTTGTTTGCTAAGCTATGGTGGAGATTTAGGACTTCAAACACCTTATGGTCTACTTTTCTGTGGAATAAATACTGTAAGAAGCTTAAGCCAACAAAGGTACAATGGAAGGGTGGTTCACAAGTATGAAAAAAGATATTGGAAGCCAAGGATCAAATGGATCGCTTTATTTGGTGGGAACCTAGAAGTGGTTCATGTGATATACGGGAAGATAAGCCGGACTAGGTTGGGGCCTCTCGGGAGGTTTCAAAGCTCGGATCACAATTTAGGGCAGAGGTGGCCGAACTCGCTGAACTCGGATGGTTGGACTTATAAAAGATGAATGCGGTGTTACCCGGAGCGGTGGGAATCATGTTAAGTCTGAACTGAGCATAATGGGGCAATTAACAGATGCAGATGTACCATGGTGCACCTTAACTAATTCTGGTAAATTTACAGTGAGCAGTACATGGAACTTAATGAGGCAGCAGGAGCAAGAGTTATTGAACTATCAAAGAATATGGAGCAAAGGAGTGCCATTCAAAATTTCATTCTTTTTATGGAGAATGTGGAAAGCTAAAATCCCGATGGATGATGTACTCAAAAAGAATGAATATTTCCATTGTATCGAGATGCAGATGTTGTCTAAATTCACAGTCAGAGGAAACGATGCAACATCTTTTCTTAACTGGTAATTGTGCAGCAGAAGTGTGGTAGTACTATACCACATCAGTAGGTATCATAGACCCTCTAATGCAGTTACATCAAGCAGTGGTAAAATGGTGGAATATGAAGTGTGCAGTTAAGTTAAAACCAATTTTTGAAGCAATGCCATCATTCATACATTTGGTTGTGGAAGAGAAGAAATGCGGTTGATGAATGGAGCACAGATGAGTAAGAGTAAAGTCATCTACTGCCTAAATCAGAACATTCACAACCTGAAAAGTAGCCTATATCCATGGTTAAAGAATATTCCACATACTTGGCTTCCGATGGTACAGCTTTTAGAAGGACTCAATCTTAGATTAGGAAGTCAAATGGTACAATGGAGATGCTCAAGTGCAGGGTGGTATAAATATAATACTGATGGTGCATCAAGGGTAATCCGTGCCAAAGTTGCCTGCATTTTGTATTAGAGATGAAAGAGGCGATCTGATTCATGCTGTTGCTAGAAGATTAAGCAACACAACAAATATATGTGCAGAAGCAACTGCAATTCATGATGGCCTACAATATTATGCTAATAACCATGTGTTACCTGTGATCATGGAAACCCACTTCTGCTATGGTGAACATCATTCAAGGAGACCGGAAAACTCCTTGGAAATTTAGTATGGAGGTGCAAAAGATTAAAGAATGGAGAAAGAGAGGACAAGTCCAATTTGTCCATGTCCGAGGGGAGGCAATACAATGGCAGATTTTTTAGCTAACGATTAATGTTCAATTGTGCAAGTACATTAGAAGTTAACAATTTCCGAAAGAGCTCACACCTACGGGGAAAAGAGACTAAGCAAATATGGATAAATCCATGATGCCTAATTTCAGATTCAAAACATACAAGGAAAGGGAACCAGATTGAAGAAGGATGTTGCACTCTAATTCAAGTTTACTACTTCCTTAGACTGTAATATGAATAGTAACTACTAAAACGGCCTAGCTAGATAGTGGCATTAGCCATTCGGGCTCATCCTTAAATAGTTTGGATTAGGAGTTTACAAGACATGTTATGGTGAATAAAGGTAGTGAGTTGGATTCATCGGAGATACACGATTATGGTCGGTGCAGGTTTACACATATGTGACCACTCTTGTTTGAATGATCATGGGTCCGATAACATAGCACTTTGGTGAGAGCTTTGAGGTGTCAGATAAGGTTATCATCCCAACAAGAGATCTTGCAATATGAGCATCCAGTTTGCAAAACTATGATCCTGATTACAATTTCTTTAGCTTAGAGTAGTTCTTTTATAGTTTGTTGCTTTATTCTTTTTTTTTCCCTATCTTTGTACATATTTTGATTTTGGAATAAAACACCACTAGCATCCAGCTAGATAGTCTTAAATTAAAAAAAAAAAAAAAAAAAAAAGATCGGTAGGGTTATGAAATGTCTAACTATACACACATGTCTATGAGCCTCTACATGGAATACAAGTGATCATAAGGACCAATACCAATAGACTGCAGCTCCGAAGTAAGTGGAGGGCTCCTTAGAATCTGCTCATAAACCACCTACGGGTCAAATTCGTGTACCTGTCTACCTGCGGGCATGAACGGAGCATCCACAGGAAAGGACGTCAGTACGAACAATGTACTGAGCATGTAAGGCATGAATAACAACATAAGGTAGATACGAAAGGTTACATGGAATAAAAGAGATAACCTGTACATTTTAAAAAATCATATGTAAGTAAGAACACACACACACACATATATATATATAGAATATAAGTGTTAGTGTTGCGGAACGTGCAACCCGATCCATAAATTTTGTGATGTGGAATGTACAGCCTGATCCATAAATATAGTGCTGCGAAACGTGCAGCCCAATCCATATATATTAGTGCCGAGGAACGTACGGCCCGATCCATAAAAATCATATGTCTGTGCCGGGGAACCTACAACCCAATCCAAATATCATATGTTAGTGCCGAGGAACGTACGACCCAATCCATATATGTTAGTACCGAGGAACGTACGGCCCAATCCATATATGTTAGTGCCGAGGAACGTATGGCCCGATCCATATATAGATCATATGTACATATACATAATGTAAATAACATGCATGAAAGCTCATATGAAGGCTACAACTTTATCGGAACGACGTAAGGTCGATAACCTCCGATTATATTATGGAATAATCATCATCGCTCTATCTCACCTTGAAGGAACAATTTTTATAAGATGAGATCAACAACTATGAATAAAATTGAGAAAAATCATGAAATAACTCAACGTTCTCATAATAACATTGAAATCATAAACTTGGAACCTTTAAACATAAAATCATCATTGTCATTGTAATCATCATAAAACATTCTCATCTTTAACATCATGAGAAGCTTTAAGAATATCACGACCTAACCCCGTAGGCCGCGACTAGTGCCCGAGTTGGGCACCCGTACACACCCGTTAATCAGAAGTAGCATACGGATAGCTTACACAGTACACAAATAACATATATATACAGAAAAGTGGGACGTCACCCCGAAGCTGTCACAAATGTACAAATATATGTATCGCTATCATAACTTCCAGAAAATAGTATCACATATAAGCCGATAAGGCTATCATAGTATAGGGGGATGTCCAGATCACAAATCACACAGACGCGACTGAGCAGTAAATACCCATAACCCACACATATATGTCTACGTACCTCAAGAGTCATAACGAATCATATGACGGGACGGGGCCCCGCCGCACCGTGAATAAACATAAGCATATATATATATATAATAACAAAAGCTGGATCAAAGTATAGGCTCCAGAACAAGGGAGCGCTCCAAAACGTCTGAACAGGAATCCTAAGCTGGTGGATCCTCCAAATAAGCATTTGTACCTGCGCGGCATGAAACGCATGAAATATAGTGAACAAGTACTGAGTATGCAAAGCATGAAATATAGTGAACAAGATCATAATCAAAACCAGAAGTACGGAAAGTAAATGCAATATTCAAAATATCAAAATGCTTACTCATAAAAATACAAATCATGCATAGGGCTCTCTAGAACGGTGGTCGCCCGCTCGTCGTTAGGTGCCATGCCACATCATCCAGAAGATTTCATATCTCCGAAATCCGACATATCACATAACACACCGTAACGCCGTAACACATCATAACGCCAAATATACACGGTACCCGGCCCTCTAATGAGGGGCGCGGCGAACCGAACACATCATACTCCGGAATATATCATAGTGCGCACGAAATATAACCGGCCCGGGACTCAGTGAAGGGTATAGCAACCATATGAACGAGCAGAGTCGTGGGAGACTATATTACGCAAATTAAAACATTTTCAAAAACTCATAAAATGTTCAAAGTGAATTATCATTTAAAACCAGCGATAGTCAAATCGGGTTTCCTCGAATGACGTTCGAAAGCATATCAAATAGAACTGTAGGACTCATAAATACGTATTAAATTATATGAAGTAACTTTTGGAACTTAGGGGCATAATCGTCATTATAAACTCGTTAGAGAAATAAGTAATTGCCGTTCGAGGGTTAAGGCGATCGTTACACTAAATCCTTTCAAAAGTCGTTGGTACCACACAAAGGAGAGTCTCGGGGCCCACGGATGAGTATCGAACCAATCCGGGTCCATTTATGAAAGTTGGAGTCCTTATCCATTGTAGAATCTCCCCCGAACGTTTCGAAGCGATCCGAGCTCGTCTATGAAAGTTACGATTGTTCGTAGTTACGAAACCTTTTTGGAATAAAAACCTTTATAAAATCTTTGAAACCAAAACATGTAAAAACATAAGGATCATGGGTCGACTGCATTAAGAGTGCCAACATAAAGGAATGAATAAAAATCTCACACACAAGCTCGGACCTTAAGAATGGAGTCACCCCGAGACTCGTATCACAATCTACTTACGACTAAGACATGCCACAAGAAGGAAAGGGTAAGCTTCACATACCTCGTCTGCTTCTTACGTAAATCTGCACTTAGGCCTCGGCTTCTCAAAATCTATAATAACACCATTTGGTATCAAACATTACCCATAGATTCTTAAAACTTCAATTTCGACTAGCTCTTAATTTTACTGAGAAATTTGGGCAGCATTTCAGCAAATTCAACATCCCCGGGCTTCACTCGGCTAAATCTTCGACAACAATACCAACAACCATTCTAACCACATCAACAATTAATTCAAAAGGCATTCTACCATCAATAACTCTTTTCTACATATTTCGACAACATTCCAATTATACTCAATTCAACTACATATATTCAACTAACACCAATGCTTACATATTAAAGTACTAGTCCGAAATCATTCAATCGAGATTCAACAACATTTCAAGCAACTCGCACAATATTCAAAATAACCTAATCAATACACCAAGCCACCCGAAACCTTCAAACTTCCATAGGAACCACAACAACACATTTCTTTTCCTTCAAATTCATAAACTACACCAACATTCCACATTTAGCAACATTAACCATAATAATACAAAAACTATATTAAAATTCCATTATCTTCTCCAACAACCTACAAACGATTCCAACTTCCATTTGAATCATTTAACCATCATTTTCATCATAGAATGCATGCAACAACAACAAAAAAAAAAAATACTAAATAAAATTTGTTCATCATGTTCTACAAAACAGCCACCATTCGGCCACAACCTCAACATGCACAGTTCAACATCAACATCTATATTTTCATGAATTTCATTCATTTCTACACTCCACAACATGCACAAACACCTATAAAACATGTAAGGAAGATTAAACCTCACCTTTTTCCACTTTGTTCTTCACTTGGCTTGGGTTGAGAATTTGCATGAACCAAGGATTTTCTTGTTCTAATAATTAGTCCATGTTGTTTAGCACCTTCCAAAGAGTATAAAACCTAGAAGAAAATAATTTTTGGTGATAAATTTCCAAGAGCCATGTTCGGCCACCCTTGGCCGAACCTCACCTCTCTTTCTCTTCCATGTTTCTCCAAGTCTCTAGAATGGAAAGATGATGAAAAAATGAAATGAATTGCCATCTTTTTTACTTGCATATAATAAGTTTCCATGTGGCCATGGCCCACATCCCCTTTGGCCGGCCACATGGCCCTTTGTTCATGAAATATTTGTTATTTTTTTTTCCAATATTCACTTTAGCCCCAAATTTCTTTAATATTCCATGCCACCAAAATCATAAGCAACTTATATCTTAAACAAGATCGTGGTTAAAAGTCTCGACTTTGTATTCCGGAATAATCCTGTCCTTAACTTTTCATAGTTAGCTCGGATTGTCCCAACGTACAAAATACGGGATATAACAAAGAATCATGAACTTCTAGCTTTTGAAAACAAGGAATTTATCGAAACGTTGGTGGAATCATAACATAGGAATCATGCCTTTTGAAAGAAAGGGACTAGCCTTAACATACCTTTTCGGTCGTCTTAACTTTAACTATTTAACGCTTATCCTCCCAAGCTCGTAAATCTACATTCAAGAGAATTCATATTATCGTTAGTCTTATTGCCATATGCTTGTCTTAAGCCCTCAAATTAATTCCTTTTAAAATCTGCCGAAATTCGGGCAGTAACTCCCCTGTTTATATCCCTAGCCCGAAATCGCAATACTAACAAAACAGCAACAATAGTAATACTAATATCAACCACATCATCATCAATAACAAAATATTCCATAAAACATCCCACACAATATTTTTCAACGTACAACAACAATATACACTTCCTTTCTTCCCAATTAAGGAGCATAATCCCATCAACACACCAACAACATTAGATACCATCTCTATACATGTAAATCAGCCCAGCCACATGGCCACAACATGCTCAAAACAGTCCATAAACACAACAACTACAACACACCACTTTATGACCTTTCCTCCATAACTATTTTCACTTTTAAGACTTACTAAACCTTCAAATCAACTCAACATAATAGATAGGACGAATAACATACCTTATACTTGAAGAAATTCAGCCGCACCAACTTTCTTCAAGACCAAACTTACCACAACATCAAGTAGAAGCAAGAACAATCACCTTTCATGGACTAGTTGGTGTAATCTCGTTAAATTCTTGATTTAATGGGCTATAAATGTTTGGGGGATGTGTTGAGAAGTTTCTAGGACTATTGAGAATGTAAAATGCTTAAAAAATAGAGTTAATGGGGTATTTATACCCCTCATAAGTCGGTTCCACCAACCTTCTCAAGTAGGACCCGCGGAAGCCATTTGGCGGCTTGGAATCTTTATCTTAAAATGGCCATAACTCCATACTCCGATGTCATTTTGACGAGTGATTTGTTGCGTTGGAAATTAGACTCGACGATATTTATTTTAGGATTTTGAAACACCTTAAAACTCCTAATATACCTGGTGATATACCCCTCCAAAGTTGACCCAAAATTCTGTCCAAAATTCTGCCAACTATTTTCTAAACTTTCGACAAACTTATTTTCTTTGATTTGCTTGGTCCCGGAATCTTCCAAAACTCTCCATACATGATATTTATCATTAATTATACTTGATAATGGTCATTTCCTTTGATTTTAAGGTTGTCCTTCCCGGTTACGACTTACGATATCGTAATTCATCATTTACCTCATTGTTACGAACTTCCCATGGCTTGTACCTTCTAAAACTTCATGGGACGTCTCCGATACTCCATTAATACGGTAAAGTATGTGGCATGATCATGCTCTGAAAATGTGAGGATTAATATCCTTCCCCTCTTAGGAACGTTCGTCCTCGAATGTTGTAGCTTGCGAGCTTACGATGCTTTTATTAGTTTCTTGAAATGGTTGTCCTCCTTTAGTTCCTGATCTCCAAACTCTTGTACTATGGGCTCATTAGTCTTCTTTCATATCCTTCCAATTCTCTGTCAAACTCATAAACATAGAACTAAGATAAAATCCTACTTAATCATAACTTCCTTTTGATACGAGTATGCTTCCTTCATTAAGTCCTTGGCTCTCTTATACCGGTGACTAATTGAGACTTAAACTAACCTCCTTTCTTCTTTGGCTCCTTATTGTCGTTCTTGCACCATTCTGTTATCCATTTCATCATGGAGATTGTTTATATGGTTCCATGTCATACACTCTGACAATTGATATAACTAGCAGCTTGGAATTTCATGACTTACGAGGTACTCCCCAATCGTAGGCAGTATTGCTGTCTTGCTATCCATAGGCACACTATCTTCCTTTCCTTTAAAGATTATTGAACTTCCTATAAATATTCCTCTTGTAAAGCTTTCATCGCTTCTAGTGCTACAAGTTCTTTTTAGTAATCTCGATTGTCCCTTACACTTATCCCTGGTTACATGCGGCCTTCCTCGCTCCTTCTGCTTCCCCTTGGAGTACTTTACTACATATCTAAATGTACCTAAAATTTCTTCGACGTGAGGGATTCGAGTCATAGTCCGAAATGCAACGTATCGTATTGGCGACACTTACTTTCCTTGACATATTTGTCTCATAATATATCTGCATTTAATCAATTCTCACTTTTCTTTAGCACATTCTTAACATATCGGTTCATCTCGAAATTTGACTCCTTCAATCCAATATATTTCCTTCTTTTGAGCTTCGAAATATTGTAGCTCATCTTAGAAAGGAATTTGTTCTTCCCCCCTTTAGAGGATGTTCTTATATACCAGTGACCTTCGAGTATTAACCGTCTTTGATAATTATCTGACCGACCTTAACGATCCTTCACTCCTCTGTTCCTGATAATGCCAGAGTTCCTTTCATTGCATGGTTTAACTTATTTTCCTTTCTGCTAGTTGAGGTCTTGTATCAAATCAAAATACTCATACATATCATATCCAATTCAGATGCCTTCTTTATTGTCTTTTCACTTCTGCCTTTCATGACTAGTAATCCTCTAGGCTAATGAATTAATGGGGACATCAGAATTCATTAGGCCCCTTATGGGATGTCCGACTATACCACGCTCCTTTAGCCCTAGTATTTCTTTACGACTATCTTCTTAATATCCTTGAAATTCTGCACGACTCGTCCTTTCATTAGCTTAGCTCATTTTGTCCCCATCCATTTCCACAACTTGTCCTTCTTAGCTACTTATTTGCAATTCTCCTTAAGCCTATGCATCATAGTCCTTCTAGTGTTAAATCGGTTGTTCTTATCATGAAATCCTCACAAAGTACACCCTTTGTCACGTACAACATTACTCTACCTCCCGTGATCTATTTAAATTTGATCCTATCGTCTCGCTTTTTCATCCAATCCTTTTCCAACATATAACCTTTCCTTACTTATATTACCTAATCCTAATTCTTTACATTAGCACTTGCTTTACCAAGAAAATTCTTGACATACAACATAATCAATATTCTTAGCATGTCGTAACATCAATCGTAAAGGTATACATAATACTCGATGTAGTCACTCGTGACTTACCTTTTTTTAATTTGCTTTTCCATACCATTTGATTTTGTCCTCAATTTTGTCCGTGGCTTTGTACATCTCCTCTCTTTTTTCCCCAAACCTCACAATCAGAAAATTCTAATTGTAAAGCTCATATGCTCCTAATTTCCCTCGGGCTATTTTGGTTTCTCATATTCTTTTTGGTACGTCTAAATCTATAGGTCTTCCTAGCATATCTATCTATGTCCTAACTGTGAATCCCGACGATATAACTTTACTTAAAAATCTTCACTCGTATTTGCATCCTGTCTCTTTGTCTAACATAATCGACCTCACATCCTTTACTTTCCTATAGCAACTGAATCGACCCTTGTGATATTTTATCTTCACTTGTACACCTACTCTATTCTCTCTTTACACATAAATCGACATCGCACCTAATTTCTCTATCATCAAATAACCTTCACAACACCCATCTGAAAAAAATTGAGGTGAAGTCTTCTTAGATTAGCTAGAAATACACCACATATTCCTAAGGTTGATACAATCTCTACTTCCTTCGTCGGCCAAGCAACATCACATTTAAAAGTTGTATAGCGATCCAGAAAACAATCATAAATGCAAACCAACTTATCTAACCATTTATCATCCTTGAGTTCAAGGTCATTATTAATACCCAAAGTAACTTGACCATAATGATTCTTAGAATAGTACCAACTATCAAATACTCAGAAATCCCCTTGAAGTCGAATAACTGGTGACTTCTGAATCCCAATGCAAACTCACATCATATAGGAAAGTCTTATAAAAAGAGTATGTGCGCCTGTCATCGACCCGTCCTTGTCTTATGTATATGCATAAACTTCTAGAGTAAAACTTTCCCTTACTCGTCAACTTCCTTTCCCTTATCTGTATCTCTTCATTATCTCTTACTTACCAATCTATAAATCGTAATACTGCACTTGGATTCTTAGTGTCAACTTTCCCTATATCTCTAATAATCTCAATTCTCCGAATTCTCGAATGCACTCATTCCATCTCCTTTAATCACTAATCATTTTCCCCCTTCAGAGTCCTTTCCTTGATTTAAATTAAAATCATTCTAAAAGTTCTCTTTGAAAGCGTCTCATAATTGTTCATTCAATCATAACTTACCAAATATCCATTTGTCACCTTTTCCCTTCATGCTTTCTCTATAGCATAGACATTCAAACAATTTAACTTGTAAAAATTTCGGCAGAGTTTCCTCTATACTTATTCTTTTCATTCCCCGCACACACCCGGAAAAACACATCCAATGCCTCACAGGGCGATTACAATTACCCGTAACATCTAGTTCAAGCTCTTATATCAAAGCCTATCAATATTCATAAGGCAGGAAACATACCTTTCGGAGTAACAAATTAAATTCTCACCAATTACCTCATAGCGACATAATCAACTGCTCATCCACAATCAAAACATTTAGGATTAGAATCAGCGACATCACATCCTATAACTTACCTCTACGGCACGATCTAGGATGAGAAATAAAGGTCAATCATTCCTAAATGTCCTGCAACCTCTTGTTTATAAGTGTGGCACGCTTCACACCCATAAACAAGACTCTACTGGACACGGCTCTTGGACACTCCCTAGGACGAAATGCTCTGATACCACTTTTGTCAAGACCCAACCAGAGAGCCATGACGGGCACTTAGGGCTAACAGACCGAGCACCTCTAAACATACATCTCATACACATTTCTGGGTGGACCATAAAGATAGCTCCTGTATATCATGATCTGTAAGGAAATATATCACAATATAATGGCATATCTCTATATAATCTTCAACAGTTATATCCATCATCACTAGCCGACAAGGCTACTAAAATGTTAAACAATGATATGGACCGGTAGGAAATGTCTAACTATACACACATGTCTACGAGCCTCTACATGGAATACAAGTGACCATAAGGACCAATACCAATAGACTGCAGCTCCGACGTATGTGGAGGGCTCCTGAGAATCCTCTGATAAATCACCTACGGGTCAAATCCGTGTACCTGTCTACCTGCGGGTATGAACGCAACGTCCACATGAAAGGACGTCAGTACGAATAATGTACTGAGTATGTAAGGCATGAATAACAACATAGGGTAGATGCGAAAGGTAACATGAAATAAGAGAGATAACCTGTACATTTTAAAAAATCATATGTAAGTAAAAAATCATACATTATTACTTAAGTAATAATGTAAGTGTTTGTGTTGCGGAACATGCAGCCTGATCCATAAATGTTAGTGCTGTGGACAGTATAGCCTGATCCATAAATATAGTATTGCGGAATGTGCAGCCCGATCCATAAATATCATATGTTAGTGCCGAGGAATGTATGGCCCGATCCATAAATATCATATGTTAGTGCCGAGGAACGTACGGCCCGATCCATATATGTTGGTGCCGAGGAACGTACGGCTCGATCCATATATATATCATATGTTAGTGCCGAGGAACGTACAGCCCGATCCATATATGTTAGTGTTGAGGAACGTACGGCCCGATCTATATATATATCATATGTTAGTGCCGAGGAACGTACGGCCCGATCCATATATAGATCATATGTACATATACATAACGTAAATAACATGCATGAAAGCTCATATGAAGGCTACAACTTTATCGGAGCGACGTAAGGTCAATAACCTCCGAATATATTATGGAATAATCATCATCGCTCTATCTTACCTTGAAGGAACAATTGTTATAAGGTGAGAGCAGCAACTCTGAATAAAATTGAGAAAAATCGTGAAATAACTCAACATTCTCATAATAACATTGAAATCATAAACTTGGAACCTTTATGTTATATCCCGAGTCTTTACCTATTCGGAAAAATTTGAAATAAATTGGGCTTGAAAGAAATAAGGTTATGTTTGATTTTATTTCATAGGTGTGTTGTTCATGACCCATTAATGTGGAAATAGTGAGAAAGGCGAGGGGGCAAAATCGAAATTTGAAATTAATTTCGGGAATTACAAAATGAGATCCACAATTAATTGGGCCAAAAGAACAAAAGAAGAAAAAAATTTGGCCCAAAAGAGAGGGGTGGCCGGCCAAGCCTTGGCCCAAAGCCCATGTTTTAATTAATTTTCCATGTGATTAATATGTTGTATTAATAGAAGTTTCAAGAGAAATAAATAAAAAGAAGAGCCAAAAAAAAAAAAGGAGAAGAAGAAGAACAAGCTTAACCATTCGGCCAAACACCCCCCAAATTCACCCCCTTTAAATCTTGTCCCAAAAATTATTTTCTTGTGGTGATTCTACTAATTGAACGACCCTCTTCAACGTGGTGTAGCTATTTCGGAAGATAGACCGCTTGTTTCGTCAATTTGACACCTTGGCCAAGTGAAGAAGTTAGGAAGAAAAAGGTAAGATTTCATTCCTTTCATCTTGAAAGAGATATGTATATGTGTTGTAGAAGGTGGAAAGGGGTGTAGAACAAAAAAATTATGTGTTGTAGGTGTGTAGGTGTGTGGCCGAAAATGGGGTTAAGGGAGGAAGTAGATTAAAATTACATTTACTATATTAATTTTGTTGTAATGGCCTTGTGGAGTAAATGGAAGAATGTTAGCTATAATTTGCATGAAAATTGGATGTAAAATGATTGTAGGAAAATTAATGAATTTATGGTAAATTTGTGTAATTACGAGAATGAATTGTTAAGGTGCTGATCATGATTGTTGTTAATGAATTCGAAAGGTGAAAATGCGTTATGAATATTTATGCCGAAGAATAGAGGTTTCGGACGAATTATGGTCCTGGTGGAATTTTTGTATGTCTTGCAAATAATTGGTATCATGCCATGTAATGCTTCCGAATTGCCTTGGAATGATTTTGAATTAGCGAATAGACATGGAAATATTAATGTTCGATTGGAAGGGCGAAGTTAGGTTAGAAGTTGTCGCACTATATAAGAAAAATGCTATTCACGCTAGAAAGCCTTTTAGTATGATTGTTGATGTTGTTGGTGTTGTTGTTGGCCGTTGTTGATATTTTTGGCCGAGTTAAATTCTCGGGGATCTTGTATGTGTAGGGGAGATGTTGCCCCAATTTCGTAGACAAGAATAGGTTAAGATGGGATTCTGGAAGATAATGGCTAACATTTGGTAATTGTGGCCAATTGTAGGTTTTGACGAAACGGGAATTGAGTTTGGTCAAGCATAAGGAGTAAATAAGGTATGTAAAGCTTTGCTTTTATTCTCTTGGCATGTCCTAGGTATGCTAGGCTAAGATACGAGCCATGGGGACGACCCTACTCCTCGGAATTCGAGCCTAAAGTTGACCCTTTTTCATTCAGTAAAATTGAATTATCTATTCCTTGTTTTGTTGAAACAAACGTTCAAACATCTATAACTTGCCAAATGAAACCGAATAACGCTAAAACTTCCATAGATAGTCCCTAAGGTCTAGTAATCATAATTTGGGTGCGCTGCCTCGGCTCGACCGAGGTGGGCCCACGAATCTCGAGGTCTTACTACGTTGCCCTATTGGACATAGCTTGTATGCTACCTAAGGAAACCCTTGGTTATCGTTACGACTACTAAACGATAGACATTTTGACTTTCCTGGTGACTCTCATAAGATGTTTAGACACCTGCAAATAACTTCAAAAGCTCGTAACTTTTGTATACTAATTTCGATTGACCCGAAACTCGTTCATGTATTTTTGAGTGTCGATAAGCATACTTGGCCATCAAATTTTGAAAGGTAACTTGTTTACTTATTTGTCTACATGCATTTGGTTACTCACGACTCCGCTCGTGCTTATTACTACGACATCGTTCGCCGGGTCTCGGGCCGGTTATGTTCATGCGCACTTTGATATATTCGAGTATGATGTGTTCCGTCGCCGAGTCCCCTTTGGCAGTACCGTGTATGTTTGGCGTTACGGGGGGTACGACTTTATGATGTGATATGATATGTCGGGTATCGGAGATTTGAAACCTTTTGGAGTATGATGTGGTATGGCGCCATTGACAGGCGGGCGACCATCGTTCTAAGAGCCTATGCATGATTTATATTTTGATAAACATTTTGATATTTTGCATGTCATATCTATTTTCTGTAATTTGTTTTTATGATTGTGTATTTCTGCTTTACATACTCAGTACATATTCCGTACTGACCCCCTTTCTTCGGGCCGCGTTTCATGCTTGCATGTAGGTACGCTCGACTTGGTGACCCACCCGCCAGGGACACCATTCGCTTCGAGAGTGCTCCTTCGTCCGGAGCCTATATTTGGTATATACACTATTCCGATGCATATGTACATATTTATTCAGGGGTACGACGGGGCCCTGTCCCGTCATATGATTTTTTTTGTTACTCTGTTTAGAGGTCTGTGGATATGTCTGTGGGTATGGCTATATCTGTACAGCTATGTGTGTGTATTATATGGTTTGGGCGGTCCAACCCGCGTGTACTTAGTCGGCCGCTCTTTATATATATATTTTGAGATTCGTACCTTACGGCCGCCGGGCTTTTGTGCGTATTTGCTATTTTGTTATAATCTGAGGCTATATGTGATTGTTTATGATTATGCGAATTAATATGTTATTTCTGGGTGTTGGGTATGTATGAGTGTCCAATTCGGACATTAGTCGTGGCCTACGGGGTTGGGTCGTGACACTTTAAACATAAAATCATCATTATCATTATAATCATCATAAAAACATTCTCATCTTTAACATCATAAGAAGCTTTAAGAATCATGAACTTCTAGCTTTTGAAAACAAGGAGGTTATGGAAGCGTTTATGGAATCATAACATAGGAATCATGCCTTTTGAAAGAAAGGGACTAGCCTTAACATACCTTTTTGGTCGTTTTAACTCTAACTATTTAATACTTATCCTCCCAAGTTTGTAAATCTACATTCAAGAGAATTCGTATTATCGTTAGGCTTATCGTCATATGCTTGTCTTAAGCCCTCAAATTAATTCCTTTTAAATCTATTAGCCGAAATGGGCAAAAGATCTCTCCTGTTTATATCCCTAGCCCGAAATCACAATACTAACAACAATAGTAATACTAATATCAACCACATCATCATTAATACCAAAATATTCCATAAAACATCCCACACAATGTTTTTCAACATACAACAACAATATACACTTCTTTTCTTCCCAATCAAGGAGCATAATCCCATTAACACACCAACAACATTAGATACCATCTCTATAAATGTAAACCATCCCAGCCACATGGCCACAACATGCACAAAACAGGCCATAAATACAACAACTACAACACAACACTTTATGACCTTTCCTTCATAATTATTTTCACTTTTAAGACTTGCTAAACTTTCAAATCAACTCAACTTAAGAGATAGGATGAAGAACATACCTTATACATGAAGAAATTCAGTGTCACACCCCAATCCCATTATGGCATGATGGGCACCCAACTCTTACTTAGAGCTGAGCGAACCCTCTGGCATTCACATAATGAAATTGGACAAATAATTTTTTTTTTGGAAATATAATAAAGTACTTTCAATCAATCAATAGAAATTTACGAACGATGCTCAACTAATCAAAAATCGAGTAAGTCAAACTAACATATTAGCCTACATGGTTGCTTTACTCAACATATGACATCTCAACATACTAACCACCAGACGCTGTCTGCAAAGTCTCTAAGAGTAAACACCTGAATCACATGAGTCGGGATAGGGCCCCGACATACCCATACACACATATGATAACCATAATGACTCGGCAGACTGCTCAGAAGAAATGAAGTTTGCCAATCCCACGAATAGCCAATCATCCTAGCTGAATACTTTTACCGCAAAACAATCTGGGATTGCGTGGCATGAACACAACGCCCCCGAGCAAAGGGACGTCGCATTTAACAATGTACCGAGTATGTAAGGCATAAGAACATCAAGTACGGATGAATCATAAAAATCGGTCTCAATATTTGAATGCATCCGTGGCTAACATCTCGAGAATATCTATGTAATCAGAGGATCGAACCGACACCGTATGCGTATGATAGGCATAGGTTATAATATAACTCGATAGTGTGGGAACATACTCGATTCATATATAATATAATAGTCAGGAACGTGTACCGATCCATATATATAATAGTTGATGCGAAATTATGGCACAATTGATACTTTACGAGAAGTTTTACTTGTTTTTAAGCAGTATGTTGTTTTGATGTGTTTTTGACATGTTTCGGAGTAAATAGGAAGTCCGGTTCAAGGAGTAAAAGTTACGTAAAAATTACTTTGAAGCTTATTTTCACGGTCCGTAGAAAGTTTCTGAATCGTATTTCTGGTCGTACAAAAAGGTGGCAATAGAATGTCACAAATGATGTGATTGTTGAACCACGGACGCTTTATACGACCGTTACAATATTGTACGGGCCGTATAAGAATGAAACGATGTTGGAAGATGCTTCACTAGCAGGATTGTACGAACGTATAACATTATACGTACCGTGGAAGGCGGTTAGTATTATTATCACGAAGACACCGGATGCCGGTCAGAGTCTTATGCGTCCGTGGAAAGTTGTACGGACCGTATAAGTACCCTCGGGACTTAAGTGCAAATTCTGTAATTTTACGTTTTTGAAACCTATAAATAGTCCATTGTAGGGTTTTAATTATTATGATTATCATATTTTTGTCTCTTGACTTAGAACATTAAATACTCATCAGTTTTTGAAGGTTCAAACATCAATTCAAGTATTATCAATTCCTCTTTTCTTCCAAAGTAAGCAATTATGAATTCTTCAATTTCTTGTTTCTTGTTCCTTGTCATGAGTAGCTAATTTCCCTTACGAGGGTTATGAACCCAATTGATGGGTGTCTTGTCATTGGGTTTGTGATTGATATACATATAATGGATTATTAGGGTTTATTTATTCTTCATTCTTCATTCATAATTAATGGTTGTAAACATTGATTTAAGCCATAAACCTTGATTTGTCTGGGAAAATAATTAGGGTTGGTAAGAATAAATAACAAGGACTCAAAGCTTTAAACTTTGTTTAATAAATTCAATTAGGAATAAGAAGAATTTACTTGACATGATTAATCGTTCTTCATAGTTACTTTCTTATATTTGGGAAAATCATAGATAGAGATAATCTTTATTTATTGGGAAATAGTAGAGATTCATATAGAGATTAAGTGCATTCATATAATGATCCATTAGAAGTATATCAAGATCAACACCCATGATCATACACTCTATCTAACGGGGACACAAGCTTAGTTTCTTTTACAGAGCAAGATTGTTCGAAGGTTGAATCCCGTTACTTGAGAAGATTACGCCAATCGGTCTAAGACCGAGAGGACTTTATCCGGAATCGATGTGAGACAAATGGGTTACCATATAGCAGCTATTCAGAAGCTTGAATCACAGATGAGGGATATTTCTAGAGAGCAGCACCCTCCTAAGAAGGGAGGACTTCCGAGTGACACTATTCCAAATAATGGGGGAGGCGGTGTAAACCGTGTGTTTACCATCACTACTAGGAGTGGTAAGATACTCCAAAGGGCTGATAAGAAGGTGGTTGATCTTGATACATTAGATGAAGAGGATGAGGTGCAGTCTGAAGCACCCATTATTGATGATGAGAATCCTGTGACAAGAAGGTTGCTGATATTCCAGAGATAGTGAAGGATGTTGATAATACAAGCAAGCAGACTGCGAAAGGGGCTCTCTGCCCTTTTACTCGCCCTTTTCAAATCTAAACCTTCCTTTCCTCAGAGCTTGGTAAAGAAGAAGGAAGATGCTAAGTTCGAGAAGTGTTATGATCAGTTGAAGTAGTTATCTCTAAATTTTCCCTTCTTGGAAGCTATCAAGGTGATGCCCGGTTTTACTAAATATTTGAAGGACCTACTGACCATGAAGAAAATGGTTCAACATGAAACCGTAAGTTTAACTCACATTGTGAGTTCCATCATCTCAACTACTACTGTTCAGAAAAAAGGAGATCCTGGGGCGTTCACCATTCCTTGTTCTCAGGGGACACCATGATTTTGCTCAAGCTTTGTGTGATAATGGGGCGAGTATTAATTTGATGCCCCTTGCTATATACAAACAATCAGGTTTAGGGGATGCCAAGGCCGACCATTATGAGGTTACAAATGGCTGATATGTTTATCAAAAAGACCTGTTGGGGTGGTTGATGATGTACTTGTGCGGGTTGGTGATTTTATGTTACCCACTGATTTCATAATTCTTGACTGTACTGTTGATCGGGACATTTCCATTATTCTAGAAGACCTTTGTCACGACCCAGCCCCGTGGGCCGCGACTGGCGCCCTATTTGGACACCCAAGCAGACTTTCATATCAGATCATCACAATTTAGCTTAGTTCAAATATCATACTCATCATTTTTAGCAGAATGAAAATAAATACTGTCTTAGGCGGTCGCGCGTACAAAAGTGTCACATCAAAGTCAGAGAGGCGGCGGAATATACATCGCCGAACATATATACACCTATACAAATACAAGGGCCATTATGGCCACCATAACAGGCAGGTGACCGCTAAGATGCAAATCATGAACAAATCGAACATACATAGGACCCACGACCCACGAATATGACTACGTGCCCTCTACAAATCAAAATCGATCATATGGCGGACAGGCCCCGCCGTACCCCAAGTAGTCAAATGTACAAAAGCATAACCAACACAAGATAAATACCAACATACGGGCTCCGACCAAAAGGAGCGCCCCCGTAAGCAGAATGTGGCCTACGGCGAAAGCTGGCCCTACCCTGGCATAAACGGACCTCGAGAAC
>NC_081353.1:13385107-13422352 GCF_029784015.1 Lycium ferocissimum
GACAAGCAAGGCCCTATTTTTATTTTGTTAAGCATATGAATGGCTTATGAAGCATTTAGAAGCGGAATTATTAAGAAAGGTCAAGGGCATAAAGGAAAATTCGCAAAATGTTTCGTGGAATTATGGAGGAAGACGAAGGGTAAATTTGGAACTTGGAAAATAATTTTTCATGAATTGGATGACAAAAAAAAAATGTGTGGACTTGGCTAGTTGGGCCAAGTGTGGCCATCCAAAGGAAGTATGGGCCAAGGCCCATATGGTTTTAATGGGTGACTTTAAAAGATGACCAAGTCATCTAAATTCATCAAATTTTCTAGAGAATTCAAGAGAATTAGAGAGCAAGAAAGAAGAGAAAAATCCCAAGGCCATTCGGCCCTTAGAGAAAAAAAAAAAAAAACCGAAAAAAAAAAAAAAAAAGAGAAGAGAGAGAAAGCTTTCAACTTGTTCCTCCTAGCTAAACAATTCATTAAAAGGTTCTTGGCAAGTTGAAGGGGTTGTTGGAGCAAGAATAACTCATATTCAAATAAGTTGGAAATCTCTAACCAAGTGGAGAATTGAAGAGAAGGTAAGGTTTGACTCTTCTTGCATGTTATGGATGATTTTTGCATGTGTAGTGTGTAAGGAAATGGATGAAATTCATGGAAGAGTAAATATAGGGTGGTGTGGCCGTGTATGTTATATATGTGTGTGTGTGGAAATTATGTGCTAATCATTATTGTATGTTGTTGTTATTGTGAATGCTATGTGGATAATGGAAATTGAATGATTTTGGAGAGGTTAGTTGTGTATATATATATGTTGTGGCCGTGTATGCATATGGCATGTATAGCCGTATATGTGTTGAACTATGAAGAAATGGTGAGTAAGTTTTATTTAGTATGTTGGTTGTTGTTTGTGAATTGCATGTTCCAAATGAAGCATAATAGTTAGTGAAGTTGTAGTGTTGGAGACTTGTGTGTGAAGTTTATGTAAATTGAATATTATGTTCTTGAATGTATGGAAGATAATGAGACTAGTATGATATTGTTGGTATATGAATTATTAGTTTGTTATTGTTTTCATTGGAGTTGGAAGGTCTTGATGGAAGTAGTATATTGATTAAGTTGTTAGAATGTATCTTGGATTGAAATTGGAAATTGTTAATATGGTTGTGATATTATGATTGATAGTTTGGCCGGGTTGAATTCCCGGATTGTTGTTGATGAGAATTGGCTAAGATGATTCTTGGGGAATGATGTATTTACAGAGGAAGTGCTGCCGAAATTTCGGTAGACAAGTGTCACTTTGAGATTTTACTTCTAGACACTTGAATAACATTTTGGTAAACATGACCAAATTGTAGATTTTGGCGAAGTTGGAGCTTGAATTTGGAATAGCATAAGGAGCGAAAAGAGGTATGTAAGACTTTATTTCTTTCTATGGCATGTCTTAGACGTGTAGGCTTGATTTCGCGCCTCGGGACTTTCCTAACTCTAGAAATCTAAGATTGAAAATAGTTACTATTCATTCAATGAATTGAATTAGAACTTGCATAAAATGTTGGAAAAACTTCTTGGACATCCGAACTTACACAAATAGGACTCGATTACCCTAAGACCCTCCCAAGTGACGCCATGAATTGTAATATACGTAAATTTGATATGCCGCCTCATTTGACTCGAGGTGGGCCCACTATTTCCGAGTTCTTCCCTATTGTCCCCTTTGACTTATTTTCATTCTATAGTTAAGGAAAGTTTTTGGTTATTATTTTAACTACTAAATCATAGTTGTTTTAACTAATCCCTCGATTCCAAAACATGATTTTCCTTTCTAAAAGTTTACAACTATTTTCCAAAATATTCGTTTTCTCCAAAAACTAAGTTTTACAATATTGCAAGCCTTAATGACTAAGACGACGACTATGACTCTATGATGAATAAAATGATGATTCTACGATTTAAGGTTCCAAGTCTATGATTCCAGTGCCGAGATGAGAACGTTAAACTATTTCTTGAATCCTCGGCTCTACTCATGAATAGTGTTTTCCTTTAAAGATTCTAAGTACACGAACGATGCCCTATGATCCTATGTTATACTTTCTCATGATATTGCTCTCCACTAATAGTCTCGCCTTATATTAATCATCCCTTCAAGGTGAGATAAGCGCCCTTAATTATTCTATAATATAATCGGAGGTTCCCGACCTTACGTCACTCCGATAAGTACATGATTTCTCTTGGGCTCCCCTGCATGCTATGACATATATATATATATATATATGTATAAAAATGTATTTGGGGGAAACTGGGAAAAAGGGCAGAGCGCTATGAGCGCTGGGCTATACTCACGGTGCATGTATCCGTACTTGACTTGATATCATCCCGGACGCGGGATGCCCGGACGCGGGATTTGCTATGTGGGCGAGCCGACATCGTTCGGTGCTATGACTTACTATGCTATGATATACTATGCTATGCTATGCTACTATGACATACTATGCTATGCTATGACACTATGATATACTACGCTATGCTATGATACTATGATACACTATGACATGACATAAATTCTATTTTCTATGTCTATGAAAAGAAATACTCTCTTTCTAAAAAGGAAAAACAAGCATGCATGGCATCCGGCCCGAAAGGGGTGTTTCTATGCACAGGTTACTTTCTTATCTCAGTATATATCCATGACTCCCCACGATATTGTTACTTATAATCTATGCTCTTGTTTATTTTATTTTTCATGTCTTACATACTCGGTACACTATTCGTACTGACGCCCCTTCATGTGGGCGCTGCGTTTCATGCCGCGCGGTCGGCGAGATAGCCGGAGTTGATCCCTAGGAGTTCTCTCGGCGGCATTTTTGCGGCGCTCCAGTTGTTTCGGAGCCCCAGTTCCTTGGTACTACTTTTGAGTATATATTCGGGCCCGGCAGTACTCGGCCCTTCCTATGTATATGTGTACTATGTTTAGAGGCTCGTAGACAGATATGTACAGTAGCTATTTGTACTCCTGATTGTCCCTGTCGCTGTATAGTATGATCGTAAAGCTTATTAGCCTATGTTCATAATTGTGCTATTTATGTTAATGCTAGTTGAAAAAAAAAAAAAAACGGTGTAGTTCATATGTGCAATAAGAGTCAGCGGGTTCGCTCGGCTCCGAATATGGGGTCGGGTGCCCATCACACCCTAGTAAGATCGGGGTGTGACAAAGTGGTATCGAGCGAAGCGGTCCTAGGGGTTTGTCTACGAGCCGTGTCCGGAGAGTCTTGTTTATGGGTGTGTAGCGCGCCACACTTATAGACGAGGAGGTCAGGGGCATTTAGGAAATTTGACCTTCTTTGTAATCTAGATCGTGCGATAGAGCTATAATAAGAGATTTTCCTATTTCTAATCCAGTGTTACATTTTCAGCGACGCTTGTGAAGATGAGAGTAACGGCCGCCGAGAAGGGTAAGATAGCGAGCGAAAAGGCGGAGGCCGGTAAATATTGAGGAGGGTGAGTCCCATAACGAGGCCACCTCTCGTGCTATTCGCACTCCGCCGATGTCAGGGGAGCAAGAAGGAGCTCCCACTCCAGCTCCAGCACCTCCAGCTCCCCCACCTGAGGCCCCAATTCAGGAGATGAGACAGGCTATCCTTCTGTTAACTCAAATAGTAGCCACTCAGGCTCAACAACAGGGCGTGGAATTTGGTGATGGGGGTCGCAGAAAAAGGGCTAGAAGGGAGTACGAAGGGGGACAGGTACAGGAGCATTTTGAGTATTCAGGACCAGATCGGAGTGCCAGAGTTTTGGGGTCCCGACATAGAGCCGACTTCAGCAGTACGGGGCTGCCCCAACCGCGGTGCGCGCGATGTGACAGGCCACACTCGGGGCAGTGTTACTTAGATACAGGTGCTTGTTTCGTCTGCGGTCGGATTGGCCATGAGATGCGCGATTGCCCGCGGAGGTATGGTAGAGATCAAGCTCAGCCCGCCGGGTCAGGACAGGGCCATGGAGTTTTGGGTTCCCGGTATAGCGGTGAGTCTAGCCGGAGGAGACCACCGTATCACGATGCCTTCGGTGCCGTAAATTACATGCGGGGCCGTGTCGCGCGGGTACGGATGTTTGCTATGCCCGTGCTAGGCCGGGTCATTTTATGCGCGGTGCGCCCATCTCGGCGTGGCCCGGTAGGGTTCGGAGACCCACGAGGCAGTAGTAGCTGACCGACAGGATCCTGAGCTATCCCCTGATGACGTACCAGGTATATTACTAGTATTTTTCTATAATATATATGTATCGACTAATTTAGGTTTTACAATGTTATATATATATATCGCGCCTTATATTACTGAGCGTATTGGGTTGGAAACTCGATAGAAGTCGTGTAGGTTGGGACGGACTAGACTAGCATAAAGGAGAGACGGACATGTTAGACCTAAATTGGACCAGGACAATTCAAGTTTCGATAAGGAGGACCTATTAACTTAAGGCCAGCGTTCAGAGCAAAGTTAATTGGCTCACGGCCTACAAGTAACCTGGGCTTCCAAAATGGATATGTTAAGCGACATATGAGGCGTCTATGGAGGAGACCTCCCCAAAGTGTCATAATACACTATGAGGCCAGTTTAACATTCGAGGACGAATGTTCTAAAGGGGGGGAGGATGTTATATCCCGCATTTTGTGCGTTCGGATAATTCAAGACAATTGCGGGAGGATGACAAGCAAGGCCCTATTTTTATTTTGTTAAGCATATGAATGGCTTATGAAGCATTTAGAAGCGGAATTATTAAGAAAGGTCAAGGGCATAAAGGAAAATTCGCAAAATGTTTCGTGGAATTATGGAGGAAGACGAAGGGTAAATTTGGAACTTGGAAAATAATTTTTCATGAATTGGATGACAAAAAAAAAAAAAACTTGGCTAGTTGGGCCAAGTGTGGCCATCCAAAGGAAGTATGGGCCAAGGCCCATATGGTTTTAATGGGTGACTTTAAAAGATGACCAAGTCATCTAAATTCATCAAATTTTCTAGAGAATTCAAGAGAATTAGAGAGCAAGAAAGAAGAGAGAAAGCTCCCAAGGCCATTCGGCCCTTAGAGAAAAAAAAAGAGAAACCGAAAAAAAAAAAAAAGAAAGAGAAGAGAGAAAGCTTTCAACTTGTTCCTCCTAGCTAAACAATTCATTAAAAGGTTCTTGGCAAGTTGAAGGGGTTGTTGGAGCAAGAATAACTCATATTCAAATAAGTTGGAAATCTCTAACAAAGTGGAGAATTGAAGAGAAGGTAAGAATTTGACTTTTTATGCATGTTATGGATGATTTTTGCATGTGTAGTGTGTAAGGAAATGGATGAAATTCATGAAGAGTAAAGATATGTGTGGCCGTGTATGTATATATGTGTGTGTGTGGAATGTGAATCATTATTTTATCTATATATATTGTTGTTATTGTGTGTATGTGATAATGGAAATTGAATGATTTTGGAGAGGTTGTAGTTGTGTATATATATATGTTGTGGCCGTGTGTTATATGTATGTGTAGCCGTGTATGTGTTGAATATGAAAGAAATGAGTGAGTAATTTTATTTAGTATTTTGGTTGTTGTTGTTGTGATACTATGTTGCTAATGAATGCATAATAGTCTTGTGAAGTTGTAGAAGTTGGAGACTTGTGATGTAAGTTTATGTAAATGAATATTATGTTCTTGAATGTATGGAAGATTATGAGACTAGTATGATATTGTTGGTATATGAATTATTAGTTTGTTATTGTTTTCATTGGAGTTGGAAGGTCTTGAAGGAAGTAGTATATTGATTAAGTTGTTAGAATGTATCTTGGATTGAAATTGGAAATTGTTAATATGGTTGTGATATTATGATTGATAGTTTGGCCGGGTTGAATTCCCGGATTGTTGTTGATGAGAATTGGCTAAGATGATTCTTGGGGAATGATGTATTTACAGAGGAAGTGCTGCCGAAATTTCGGTAGACAAGTGTTGTTTTAGATTTTATTCAATTCTAGACACTAATCAACATTTGGTAAATATGACCAATTTGTAGATTCTGGCGAAGTTGGAGCTTGAATTTGGAATAGCATAAGGAGCGAAAAGAGGTATGTAAGACTTTATTTCCTTTCTTTGGCATGTCTTAGACGTGTAGGCTTGATTTCGCGCCTCGGGGACTTTCCTAACTCTAGAAATCCGAGATTGAAAATAGTACTATTCATTCGGTGAATTGAATTAGAACTTGCATAAAATGTTGGAAAAACTTCTTGGACATCCGAACTTACACAAATAGGACTCGATTACCCTAAGACCCTCCTAAGTGACGCCATGAATTGTAATATACGTAAATTTGATATGCCGCCTCATTTGACTCGAGGTGGGCCCACTATTCCCGAACTCTTTCCTATTGTCCCCTTTGACTTATTTTCATTCTATAGTTAAGGAAAGTTTTTGGTTATTATTTTAACTACTAAATCATAGTTGTTTTAACTAATCCCTCGATTCCAAAACATGATTTTCCTTCCTAAAAGTTTACAAATGTTTTCCAAAATATTCGTTTTTCTCCAAAAACTAAGTTTTACAATATTGCAAGCCTTAATGACTAAGACGACGACTATGACTCTATGATGAAAAAAAAAATGATGATTCTACGATTAAAGGTTCCAAGTCTATGATTCCAGTGCCGAGATGAGAACGTTAAACTATTTCTTGAATCCTCGGCTCTACTCATGAATAGTGTTTTCCTTTAAAGATTCTAAGTACACGAACGATGCCCTATGATCCTATGTTATACTTTCTCATGATATTGCTCTCCACTAATAGTCTCGCCTTATATTAATCATCCCTTCAAGGTGAGATAAGCGCCCTTAATTATTCTATAATATAATCGGAGGTTCCCGACCTTACGTCACTCCGATAAGTACATGATTTCTCTTGGGCTCCCCTGCATGCTATGGTATATATATATATATATATGTTTAAAAATGTATTTGGGGAAAAAAGCTCGGGAAAAGGGCGAGCGCTATGAGCGCCGGGGTATACTCACGGTGCATGTATCCGTACTTGACTTGATATCATCCCGGACGCGGGATGCCCGGACGCGGGATTTGCTATGTGGGCGAGCCGACATCGTTCGGTGCTATGACTTACTATGCTATGATATACTATGCTATGCTATGCTACTATGACATACTATGCTATGCTATGACACTATGATATACTACGCTATGCTATGATACTATGATACACTATGACATGACATAAATTCTATTTTCTATGTCTATGAAAAGAAATACTCTCTTTCTAAAAAGGAAAAACAAGCATGCATGGCATCCGGCCCGAAAGGGGTGTTTCTATGCACGGTTACTTTCTTATCTCGGTATATATCCATGACTCCCCACGATATTGTTACTTATAATCTATGCTCTTGTTTATTTTATTTTTCATGTCTTACATACTCGGTACACTATTCGTACGACGCCCTTCATGTGGGCGCTGCGTTTCATGCCGCGCGAGTCGGCAGATAGCCGGAGTTGATCCCTAGGAGTTCTCTCGGCAAAGATTTTTGCGGCGCTCCGGTTGTTTCGGAGCCCCGGTTCCTTGGTACTACTTTTGGTGTATATATTCGGGCCCGGCAAAGACTCGGCCCTCCTATGTATATGTTTACTATGTTTAGAGGCTCGTAGACGATATGTACGTAGCTATTTGTACTCCCGATTGTCCCCGTCGTCGTATAGTATGATCGTAAAGCTTATTAGCCTATGTTCATAACTTTCGTACGGTTGTGTTTGTATCTGTTGTGTTTGGGCGATCCCATTCGCCGCGGCGCCGTCCGCATATGTATATATGTTGTGTTGTTGGCCCCGTGTGGCCTTTGTTGGTTTTTTACGTTGTGGTTATTTTGGATAGTTCGTAAAACAAAGGAAACTCTGCCAAATTTTTAAAATTATCTAAATTTGAAATATAGCCTTGTCGGCTGTTGTTGGATACTTGGATGCGTTTGATATCATTGAGATAGCGTTTGATAGGTGAGTTTGGGTGCCCAGATCGGGCACTAGTCACGGCCTACGGGGTTGGGTCGTGACACTATACCTCGGTGTTCTCACTGCGGGGGATATCATCCGGGAGAGTGTTACCGTGCCACCGGTGCTTGTTTTGCTTGTGGCCGTCAGTGCCATGTTGTAAGAGATTGTCCAGTACGGTGGTCCGGGTGGTGCAAAAATCAGCTTACGAGTCGGTTGCCGGTCCATCTTTTCTTTGAATAACCCCACGATAAGATATGCCGGACCGCGGGCCGCCGCGAGAGGTCGTGGCGAGCCTCCGTCTAGCGGTCCTTCAAACCGCATATATGCTCTGACTAGCCGACAGGACCAGGAGGCGACACCAGATGTGGATACAGGTATATGAGCCTTTATTATAATATTTTCATGTATGTGCAATTACTGTGTGAATGTTATTTAATAGCGATAGGCAGGAATTCGGAAGCCGATAACCGAGCATTTATAAGTAACAGCGATTAAGGCGTGTTCACTATCATTACGGATCTGGAAGCCTAGGATGGAAAGTAGTTATACCCATAGGTGAGAAGTGAATATGTAGAATCGAGAGAGGGGCAAAATAGTAATTGTGTTATAAGGGCGTTCGGAAACCTGTCAAGACTTGACTTTACCCCAAAATTATGTGATGAAGGTCGTGTGGTGAGGTGGACGCGATTATACTAGCGTTAGAGCATCGTATTTCATCGACGTTCCGAGGTTAAGCGTGCTAGGGTGAGGGAAATTTCAGGATGGGTGACCCCCTGGGAAGTTTCTGAAAGTCTTACAACTTCAGCCAAAAGAAGCAAATGGGAAGCTAGAGTAGTCTAAAGGGACTTAGAATATACTGAGTAGACAAAAATTTTAAGAGGTCGCGTAGGCCGGAGCGGACTAGACCGGGGAAAGAAAGAAGAGGCGTCACAATTCTGGAATTAGGGTGGATTGAGTAGTGTTTAGGAATCTTTTGAGAGTGGGATGCTGGCAAGTATGTATATGTACAGGAAAGCGTGTGATACCCCTATATTAGCGGGTGTACGTATTCCGGCAACCAATGTAACGGTATTTGGAAGGCGTTAATCGGACAGGATAACGAAGTTCGATTGAAAAGAAAAATAACTGGCACAAATGTCTCAAGCAAGCTGATGCTGTTTTCACGACAAGTTAAGCTTGGGAAGTGTTAATGCAATAATACATGGAAAAAGGAAGAAAATGAAAAGATCAACGGCACGGGAATCAAAATGTCGGAACAAAAGTGTTGCTTGAACGAGATTAAAAAAATGCGGATACAGGGCAAAGTATAATCAAGTAATGATGAGTACACCCCAAAAGGGGGGAAGTGGGTACGAGAAATACAATTGTTGAATAGAGATAATTGACCCTACAAAATATTGGATACGGATACTCGGGCCACAGGTAAAATTCCTTGTCGAGACAAGTTCATAAGATGCAAAGCCAGCAAGAAGGGGGTGGAAACTAGGATAGAAATTGAAATAATGCTGAAAAATAAGTCGTAGAGGTCTTGAAGGATGTGATGTTAGAAAGCGGGAACAAAGCGAGTACGCGACAATAGAACGATAACGAGCAACTTACGGAGGCGCTGCGAAAGGTAGCGCTACTGTGCTGGATTCGAGACCAAGATGTGAACAATAGGGTGGTTCGCTAATAACACGGCGACCTATGAGTAGTAAGAAGGAAACATAGAGATGCCTCCGGTAGTAGGAAGTGAGAACGTTAGGGAAGTGAGTAAAGGAAGGGATACTAGAAGAGTTTGAATTAAAGACAAAGAGGTAACCTGAGGAAATGCGTTTGAACTGCTACAAGCTGGGTATAAGATAGGTTAAGCGAGATGATCAGAGTAGGGGCTACCAAAAGAGTGCGAACTTATGTGCCTCACGAAAGGCGTAGCAAGATTCGACAAGGAGGAGGAGTCTAACTCGAGATATGTCGTGGACCTGGTTACATTGTTATAAGGTAAAGATGTTGCGCACTAAAGACGTGGCCTTCTTAAAGTGTTGTGACGGAGTAACAACGGAAAGAAAATGACTTGAGAAGCTAAAGAGGAGGTAAAGGAGAAATACCATCGGTAAATGAGATTGTGTACTATGGCAAGAAGAAAACCCCCGAGATCCTTATCTGACTTTATAAGACTAATTGAACATTCGAGGACGAATGTTCTAAAGGGGGGAAGGATGTTATATCCCGTATTTTGAACAACGGGACAACATGAGTGAATTACGATAAGTTGGGGACAAGACTATCCCGAGAGAGACTTTTGCTTGTTTTAAAGGCTTAAGTTGTGTGTGATTTTATTGGTATGGACATGTTAAGGAAACACTTGGAGGCAAATTCCATTTTTAGTAAGTATGCTATTTTTGGAAGGAAAAAATAAAAAATTCAAAAAAAAAAAAAAAAATGGTACCATGTGGCCGGCCACCTTGGTGTGGGCCATGGCCACATGGATGGTGAATTTTAAATATTTAAAAGATGACTTAGTCATCTTATTCTCATTCCACACTTAAGAGTTTTCAAGAAAATCAAGAAACTTGAGGAGACAAAAAAAAAGGCCATATTCGGCCAAGCTCTTGGAAATTCAAGACCAAAAATCAAGCCATCAAAAAATTATTTCTTCAAGCAAACTTGCTAATTGAAGGGTGCTAAGTAACGTGGAGTCGTTGTTTCGGGAAATAGCTTACTCGTTTTCTCTATCTACCACCTTAGGCAAGTTGAGAAGTTGAAGAAGAAAGGTGAGTTTTAATCTTGTTTTATGTGTTATAAATGGTTTATATGTGTCGTAGTATGCTAAAATGGAAGAAATTCATGATAGAAGTCAAGTTGAAGTTGGGCCGTGTGGAAGGTGTTTGGCCGTGTGTGTAGTTGTGTTTAAAGTAATAATTAATGCTAATTAGCATGTTTTGATTGTTGTAGAGTGAAGAAAAGAATGAAAATCATCTTTGTGTGTTGGGTATGGTGTGGGCCGTATGGTCCCTCTTTGTGTGTTGAGAATGAACAAATTGTCGTTAGTATTTTAGTTGTCGTCGTTATGGATTCATGATGAAAAATGCAAGTTTAATGACTCAGTGATGTTGTGTTGGTTATGGGTTGATTTGGAAGTTAATGTGAATTTTATGTAATTTTTGTATTTATGAGAATTGCATTGTTAATGTGCGGATTAATGGTGTAAATTACGAATTTGGAAGAGAAGAGTGTGTTTGGTGTTGTTCTCGGGTTTGGAGACAATTTCGGGTGAGTTGGAGCTTTGTTGGATTGTTGGAAATATTGTGTGAATTGTTTAAAGCGTTCTTGAATATTGTTTGAATGGTTTTGGATTAGTAATCGAATGTATAAATGTTGATATTGGTTGGAATGTAAGTAGTTGAATGGAAAATAATGAATGTTGTTGAATTGTGTAAAGGGAGCTACTAATGTTAAAATGCATTTTGAATTGATTATTGATGTTGTAATTTGGTTGTTGGTGTTGTTGTTGTTGAATTTGGCCGAGTTGAAATCTCGGGGTTAGTGTATTTACAGGGGAAATGCTGCCCGAATTTGGTGGTTGTTGGAATTGGGTTCCTAAATGCCTTTAGCTAACGTTTAATATTTAATAACGTATTGTAGATCTTGGAAAGTCCACGACGTAAGTTTGGATCGGTTTGGAGAGCGGACGAGGTATGTAAAGCTCACCCTTTCTTTCTTTGGCATGTCCTAGACGTAAGGTGAATATCATACGAGCCTCGGGGAAACTTCACTCTTAAGATCCGAGCTTATATGCATCTCTTCTTCGCTTCTTAAAGTTAATTCTCCTAATGTAGACAATCCAAAGTTCTTATGTTTGATATGAATGAAACTTAAATGTTTTTATAAAGAATTGTGTCCTTAAAGGGTTTCGTAACTACGAACTCCCGTAACTTTTGTAGACGAGTTCGGATCGCCCCGAAACCTTCGTAGGTGATTCCATAAGGCATGATTTCCCCGAACTTTCATAGGCAGGCTCGGGCGGGGTTGATACTCGTCCGTGGGCACTCGAGACTTTCTTTGTACAGTTTTAACGTGTTTGTAAAGAACTTAGCATGATTGTTATCTTAACCCCAGAATATGATTACTTACATATTTACCGAGTCTAAAATGAGGATTGATACGCTTATGATCCCGATATATAGTTATGACATTTAGTTCGATTTGACATGTGGGCCCGAGGGGCATTCGGAAGAAACGTGATTAGACTATTGTCCTAATTTGTATATGATGATGTGCTTTGATTAATTTATTAAATTTTTGTAAATGTTACATTGCATATGGTTATAAATATTTTAAATTGCATATGATTCCCACGATTCTGCTCGTGCACATTTTTGTTAATTCCTTCGCCGAGTCCCGGGCCGGTTATGTTCGTGCGCACAATCCGAAGTATGATGAGTTTCCGAAGTATGATGAGTTTCTGATATATGATATGATACGAAGTATGATGAGTTCTGAAATATGATATGATTCTGAATTATGATATGATACGGAGGATGTGTTCGGAGATATGCAAAACTTTCGAAGTATGATGAGTTGTGGCGCCCAAGGCAGGAGGGGCGACCACGTTCCGTCCGCGGGTCCCATTGTGGACCGCATATGATATATGTGTTTGACATGCATGATTTATGTTCAGAGAGTAAGCATTCTGACATTTTGATTATTATATCTGCTTTCTGTACTTCGCATATGATTTCCGATAATTGAGACACACATAATGACTTTATTTACCGAGTCCCTCACTAGAGGGCCGGGTACGGTATATATGTACGACGATACGATGATCTGATTATGATATGATTTGGCTTACCGACATATGTATATGCATGACAAGTGTTTGAAAAGGCAAGTTATGTTTTTTTACGATTTTTGTACTTGTTTCTGTAATCCTCATTCCGGTTTTGATTCTGTTTAATGTATTTCCCGCTTTACATACGAAGTACATATTCCGTACTGACCCCCTTTCTTCGGGGGCTGCGTTTCATGCCGCGCGTGCAGTACTCGCTTGGTGAGCGGTCGGCCTTAGGACTATTCGGGCCTATTTTGGAGAGCTCGGCTGTCCGAGCCCACATTTGGTACGGACTCGCCTTCGTTGTGTATATATTTGCGTATGCTTATTCTGGGTACGGCGGGGCCCTGTCCCGTCATATGATTCTGCTATGACTCTTAGAGGCCTGTAGACATGTATGTGGGTTGTGGGTAGCAATGTTCAGTTATGTTGTGATCTGTACATTTCCAGATTATATGTATGAAGTACATATATATATAAGTTCCTAATAAGTTGCTATGAGCGGGTTATGATTAGTAAAGGGTACAAGTGCCCAGCTCGGGCACTAGTCACGACCTACGGGGTTGGGTCGTGACACAATCCTTATGGAACCTTCTTAACACTTGTTTAACACCTTATTAACAATATAAGGGATGTTATAGCTCTTCTGTAAAACATCATTAAGCTCTCATTAATTCGGTATTTGTACATCTTGCCCATCACACAACATATACCTTGCTTTCCTTAACAACTCCCGTCTCCTACCTCGAATGTCTTTGAAATCTCGATTAGGATCATCAAATGCTATTTCTTACTTATCAAAACATCGTATATGTCTTGCCCTTCATTAGTCTATTCACTGTACGTTAACGGGAAATTTCCAAGGTGTAACAATATCGCTAGTCACAATTACTCAATGTCTCAACATGGCAACAAGCAATTAAGTAAATAGAACAGGGTATGTAAATCAACACAACGGATGGCTAGCCCTCAAATCCTACAACAAGGACCAACCTAAGACAATATCCAACCCAACTTCATACTTGAAGCTTTACCTGCATTCTCAGACAATATCATCTAAATATATGCTTCGCTAATCGAAGTCTCAGCATAAGGCAAACCATAACCTACCTGGAGAGCCGAATAGCATAGTCGCCAAAATCAAACCTTAGTCTTACCCTTCCTTTAAGCCTCGAGATAATAGAACTTTAAACATATCCGAATCATAAAATTAGAATCAAGAAGAACATCATTCAAACTTTACTTCTATTCAAGACCCAAATCCCAACCTATGGAAAGGGGTTTATGAACTCGAAAGATGGAATTAATAAGATTTTGTGGACTGTATTGAAGACCTGGGCTTAGGACACTTGAACAAAAGGGGATATAATTATTCATGGTGCAATAAGAGAGATGGCATGGCTAGAATATACAGCAGGATAGATTGGGTGTTGGGAAACTCTTAGTGGTTGTTGCATCATACTAACCTAGAGGCTTTCTTTGGCAATCCTGAATGTTCAGATCATTCATCTATCTCCATAGATACCACTACAATCTATTGACCTTGCACCAGACCATTCAAATTACTGACAGTACTTCTCACGAATGACCTGTTTAAAGAAATGGTTAACCAGGTTTGGGCTAAGCATATTCCAAGGCATGCTATATTTAAGGTATGGAGGAGATTGCAAATACTTGGAGCACATGCTAAGCAGTTGAATAGAGAGATGTCATCTTTGACACATAAACTTCAAGATCTTAGGGACCAGTTGCAAGAAATGCAGGACAACCTCCTCAAGGTTACCTTGTTTGATGAAAATCTCATTATGAGAGAGAGAATGCTGATAACACAAATTCAGAAATGGGACATGATTCATGAACAAGTAGTAAGGCAAAAGTCTACGGCAACATGGATAGCACATGCAGATTCCAATTCAAAGTTCTTCCATGCACACCTTAAAGCTAGACAGGCCAGGAACAGGGTGGCATCCACTTTTAATAATCAAGGAGCCAGAATAACAGACCCAGAGCTAGTTCAAAATGAGTTCATTTCCTTTTTTTAGCAATTGTTGGGGACTTCAGCACTAGAATTGCCTTGCATTGATCTTGCAATAGCCAGAGATGGTCCATGTTTGACTAATGAGCGACAGAGACAAATTTTTCAACCTGTTACTAGAGAAGACATTATTGCAACTATAAAGAACCTACATATGCTGATAAAGCACCTGGATTGGATTGATTTCCTGCAGAATTCTTCAAACAGTACTGGGATGTGATAGGAGAGAAGGTAATTACGCTATCTTACAATTCTTTGAAAATGGCAAGTTCCTGAAAAGTGTCAATTGTACTACTATAACCCTGGTGCCTAAAGTGATAAACCCAAACTATGTGAAGGAGTTCAGACGTATTTCTTGTTGTACCACTGTCTATAAATTGATTTCTAAAATATTGATAGCCAAGTTGAAAACTGTTGTTGATTATCTGGTAGGTCCTTTACAATCAGCCTTCATAGAGGGTAGAAGCATCTTAGACAATGTTATAGTTGCACATGAGCTAGTAAAAGGATATGGGCAGAAGCATGTGTCACCTAGATGTTTTATGAAAATTGATATAAGAAAAGCCTATGACTCTGTGGAGTGGGGATCCCTGAAAATGGTTTTATCAGAGTTTGGGTTGCCTTCTAAGATAGTAGAGTGGATCGTGACTTGTGTGACCTTTGTCAGTTACTCAATCTTGATCAATGGTGCACTAACTGGAAAATTCCAAGCCAGGAAAGGGCTCAGACATGGGGATCCTATGTCTCCCTATATGTTTGTGCTTGTGATGGAGTATCTAAATAGATCCCTCAAACAGTTGAGACATAACCCAAACTTCAACTATCACCCCAAGTGTGAAAGGCTGCAGTTAGTACACATTTGTTTTGCTGATTACTTGATCATGTGCTGTAGAGAAAATAGAAGATCTATACATCTACTGTTGCAAGAATTTAATCATTTTTTAGCAGTATCAGGGTTGCAAGCCAATTTGGATAAAAGCTCCTTCTATGTAATTGGGGTACCAGACTCCTTTAAAGATCAGATCCTACATGAAATGCAATTCACTATGGGAGAGATACCTTTCAAATACCTTGGAGTTCCCTTGTCCTCTAAGAAGCTCAACATATAACAATGCTTACCACTGGTTAAGAAAATAACTGCAAGAATTAGATGCGGGTCATCCAAGCTCCTGTCCTATAGTGGAAGACTACAACTTATCAAAAGTGTGCTCTTTCAAATGTAGATATACTGGGGACAGGTGTTTCTTCTACCTAAGAAGATTATTAAAATGATTACTATTGTATGCAGGGTGTTATATGGACAGAAAGTAATGAAATTTCAAAGAAAGCTTTAGTTGCATAGGATTCTATGTGTTTGCCTTAGGCAGCTGGAGGTGTTAACATCATTGACTTTGGGTTGTGGAATAGAGCTGCAATCTGCAAGCTACTATGGGCCCTATCTCACAAGAAAGATACTCTATGGGTAACAATGGATGCACAACTTCTATATGAAACAAAATGACCTTTCTAGCCTTGCCACTCCCAAACAAGCATGCTGGCTTCTCAGGAATTTCTTTTAGGCCAGAACATGGTTCACAAATATAGTCCATGTCAAGCAGGTTGACTAGTTTGCAGTTGGTGGAGCTTATAGCAAAAAAAAGACTTATAATTCTTTCATCCCTCAACATCCAAGGCTTGCTTGGAGAAATTTGATTATGTCCTCAGGAGCTATTCCAAGACAGCCCTTCATCCTTTGGCTTACAATTCAAGGCAGATTAGCTACTGTGGATAGACTTGCAACATGAGGAATACAAGTGTCACAGGATTGTGTATCATACAACTCAAATGTAGTGGAAATTTTTCAACACCTACTCTTTGATTGCAGGTTTACTCATTTCATATGGTCCATCCTTCTTACATGGATGGGAATACAGAGGCAAATAGGATCATGGCCTGAAGAGGTCACTTGGCTGTCCAAGAATGTGCAGAACAACAAACTAAGGGAAAGTTTCTTGGGATTCATCAGTGCAGTAGTAGTGTACCAGTTATGGGCTGAGAGGAATGCAAGAATATTTCATCCTAAAAGTAAGACAAATGTACATATTATCAAAGACATAGTACCGCAAGCACACATCAGAGGATAATAAATGAACAAGTGGAGTAGACAGTTGATTAACTTACAAAAGTATCTTGTTTAAGCTTTTTTCGAAAGGTATTGATAGCTTAGCATAGGAAGGAAAAGATCTAGCTCTATAGTCCAACATGAGCTAGCGGTGCATAAACGGCTTACTTGGTTAAATAAAATTCTCAGTTTGAACAAAAAAAAGATGGAATAAGGAATCTATAGGTCTCATCATGAAATTAATGTTCTAGGTGGTCATTTCCCATCAATAATAAGCTAGGAGAACTAACTAATCACTTAAATTCGGGTTCTAGGAAAAATCCCCAAATTTACGTATGAATCCTAACTTCCAATTCCTTAAATTAGCCACCAATTAGGATGGAATCATGCAATAATAGATTATGATCATCAATTCCATGCTTAATGAAGCTAATCCAATCAATAAATCAAGATTTAATAGCTTAAAATGAAGAACCCATTGAACCCTCTTTTAATCCTCAAGCTCTTAATGAAACTAGCCTGATAATAGATATCTAAGGTGATAATGTAATCATGGAATGGAAAGGAAAGTGAATGGACTTACCACAATAATTTTTACCCCAAGAATTGCCTTGAAATTCTCCCAATAACTTTGTTTCCGGAATGGTAATGAATGAGGAACTTAGGGCTTTTAACACTCATTCAATGAATCTAACTACCCGACACCGCTTCCGCTCACACTCTACCTCTTCGACGGTGCCGCTTCAACAGTCCATTGACCGCTACAGTGGTCCCGCCCAATTTGCACTTCAGCACTACAACTGTAGGGTAATGTTACACCTCGAAAAAAATTTCGTTCATGCACAGTGAATAGAATAACGAAGGGTATGAAGTATGCGATGTTTCGATAAGTAAGAAATAGCATTTGATGATCCTAATTGAGATTTCGAAGGCATTCGAGGTAATAGAAGAAAGTTTGCCAAGAAAGGCAAGGCATACGCTATGTATCGGAAAGGATTTATGAGTAACGAATTAATAATGACTTAATGATGCTTTGGAGAAGAGCTATAACGTCCCTTAGATTGTTAATGAGGCTTTAAACAAGTGTTAAGAAGGTTCCATAAGGATTGGGGATCAAACGAGTCGACGAGAATGAGATTCGGAAAACTGCGGATTGTACGGTCCACTATACGGACCGTATAAAAAATACTGGCCGTATGTATGGCCGTATAACCTGTCAAGAGAAGAGCCTCCACTGGAACCATTATACGGTCACACATACGGACCGTATAAATTGTACGGACCGTATGTATGTCCGTATAAATGTGTCGGGACAGCATTTTGAGTTTTAAATAAGGGAACCAAGTTCATTATTTTCATTTCCCATCTTCCCATTTTCCTCTCCTTACCTCAAGAACTCTCTAGAACACTCTCCACACTTCCCATACAAGAATACAAGAGAAATTGATGATCAATTTCATCAAACCAACAAAAATCAAGTGTATGAAACACATTGAAGTTCATCCAAGCAAAGGTATTCCAATGGAAGTGAACTAGGGTTATGGTGCAAGAGAAGTATTTCCACTCAAGGCTTATTCCTACACTATCTAAGGTAAGTTTTATGATCTTTCCATGTTGTTTAGGGTAATGAGAGGTTGAAAGACTTAGATGATGGAAGGAGATAGAAAATGGGTCACAAAAAGATGAGAATAATGAGATTGTGAATAGTAGTTTGGAATGAGTCATGAATATTGATATGTTGTGATTGTAAGTATGTTATGAATGACATTTAGAACATGGGATAAGAATTATATGTGAAAGAAAGTAATAGTGAACTATGACCATGATTATGGAGGAATTGAAGTGAAATTGTGAAATGTGGATAATGTAGATGAATGATTGTTGCCTATAATATTGTGAATGTTGTTATGGATGTTTGGGAGTCGATATGTGATATGAGGAAATTGGTATAAACAAAGGAAATGCTGCCCAATTTTCCCTAGCTTTAGTAAGCACGTTCATATAATCGATTAGCTAATGTTAATAGGAACTCTCTTGAAGGTAGAAACGCGAGCATTGAAGGAGAATGATTAAGCGATAGAATAGCTAAACGAAAAGGTATGTAATGCTAGTCCTTTCTTTCTAAGGCATGACTCTATGGTATGGTCTACGTAATAAAGAGCTCTCATGAGATAAAGTTAAGAGATATGTTATGAATATGATGAGGAGCCCAAGTCTAGAGACCCTAAAGATCATGATATAATATTATTACGAAGCTAATGACCTTCATATGATTCTTTGATATTATTCATTGTTTCTTGACCCACCTTATGATGCTAGTCCTTTCTTTCTAAGGCACGCCTCCTATGGCATAAATCTTTGGATTTTCCCATCATCTACCTACATAACGGAAATTATGAGTCTATGACAATAAGGAGCAACATATGTATAAGATAAAGAAAAAAGATAAGACACGAGTATGATAATGGATAATGATGATGAGTTTAAGTCTAAAGAATCCTAAAGTGAGATATGATGCCCATGAAGTTAATGATTCTAAGTATGGTTCCATTGATGCTTTTTTCTTGTGTACACTCACCTTAAAATGTTAGTCCCTTCAAGGTGAGATATGATAATTATGATTACTCCATAATGTAATCGGGGTCCACGACCTCATGTCACCCCGACATCGCCATAGTTGCCTTCAATGTTCTAATGTATGCTTTAATGATAGATGTATGATAATGCTAAGGATGATGTTGATTTCATTTATGTATTTTTATGTATATGTATGTATGTATGCATGGCATCGAGTCCCGGAAAGGCCGAGTACGAATAGCATCGAGTCCCGAAAGGGCCGAGTACGGATAGCAACGAGTTCCGGAAGGGCCGAGTACGGATATTATCGAGTCCCGGGAGGGTCGAGTTCGGGTGATACCGAGCCTATATGGCCGGGTACGTGGATGTACTGCATTGTAAGTTATTGCATATGTAAGCATGTAGATGTAACAAGTGTATCTTTAGGAGAATAAAGGAGTAAGTACGTATGACGAATGTTTAAAAAGTATTATGAGAAATGAACAGTTCTTTTATCTTATGCTATCCCTCATGCTCTTATTATGTTATTATTCACGCCTTACATACTCAGCACATTGCTCGTACTTACGTCCGTTTTCTTTAGACGCTGTGTTCCTGCCTACAGGTAGACAGGGAGGCGACCCAGATTCATAGGAGCTACTAGCAGACTTTGAGGGCACTCCATTATTTCGGAGGTGCCATTGATTTATTATTTTGTGTACATATATGTTTTGGGCACGACGGGGTCCTGTCCCGTCCATATGTCTAGTACTCTAGTAGAGGCTCGTAGATGCGTATGTGTGGGCAGTATGGTCTCACGATGTCCGTATTGTATGTACATTGTTTTGATAGCCGAAGGGCTTAAGTAAATAAAGGTAATTATGTTTCGAAGTGAAAGAAATAGTTTTTCCTATAACTTGAGTATAAGATTAATGAATGAATGCTTGATGAGTAAGATGGGTAATGGTATGAGCGATGCTCAGTGGTTTGCCCCGGGTACCCATCATGGCCCCTAGTCGGGTCGTGACAACAGTGGTATCAGAGCAGTTCAGTCCTCGGAAGTGCCTACGAGCCGTGTCTAGTAGAGTCTTGTTTATGGTGTATTGCGCGCCACATCTATAAACAGGAGGCTATAGGGAATTTAGGATGGTTACTCTTCTTTCATATCTAAGATCGTGCGATAGAGCCAAGACATAGGAAATGAGGTTCCTTATACTAACCCTTGATTTCAGCAGAAGAACAGTATCGACAGAAGAAAGTGATGGATGATATTGAAAGTTAGAGAGGTAAGTCACTTTGTTGAGGCTATGTTATCAAAAATATATAGATATTTATATGATAATGAATTGATTGTCATAGAGGTAAGTCAGTGCTCGTACAACAGAGGAATTGATTTAATGCATCTTTTGAT
The DNA here is from genome assembly GCF_029784015.1 of Lycium ferocissimum. Classification (NCBI taxonomy): domain Eukaryota; kingdom Viridiplantae; phylum Streptophyta; class Magnoliopsida; order Solanales; family Solanaceae; genus Lycium; species Lycium ferocissimum. The sequence continues at coordinate 13,406,012 of NC_081353.1, forward strand.
GATAAGGTCAGTTAAAAGTTGTGAACTAAACAAATTGAATGACTCAGTACAAAGGTAAGCAACGACACGAAAGGATGAATGTTGGGTAAGGTAAGAATATTGAGGTATGATTGAAATGCAAAGCTGAAGGATGGAAGGGGAAATAAATAGAAAGGCATAACAGGGCAGATCGCTAAAGGATCAAGTACATCTCGAGGTGTGATATATGAGGTAAGTTTCGACATCGTTGTATTTTACTTGACATTGGGAGCCCTGTGTGGCTGAGATATGTTGTGAACATACACACTAGCCCTGTGAGGCGTTGTTGGTATTTGTTGCGTGCAGGTTTTGGATAGTAAGAAATATAGAGGAAACTCTGCCAAAATTTTTCTAGAATTTAAAGGAGATTGGATGTAAGCTTGTAATATGTCCTAACGGGAAAAAGGTGTTGGGTAAAAAGAGGTGGAAGGACGGGATTAAGTTAGGAGTATAGTTGACAACTATAAGAGGTGAGTTAAATGTTGTTGAATTGATAGTAACGGTGATTATGAGATCAACATTGATATGGTAAAGAGTTATACTAGAGTAAATTAGGGAGACTGGTAGTACTAAAACATGACATAGAAAGAGAAAAGGGTAACTCCAATAGAGTGTGATACGGGAGTATTAATTGGATGGATAAGCACAAGTAAGATACAACAAGTTTATTAGAAAAATAGAGTGACAACATGATTGAGACAGGGGTATGAACTACGAAGGGTTATAACGAATGTGGATACCTGGATAAGACAACTCATGAGGTGAGTGTAATAGAGCTGGTTAGAAAGAATAACAGGTTAAGTACGCCTACTCCACGAGGTTTATTCCATTTTATACGCAGGCTTGCGAACGAGATTAAGAAGTGGCACTCTATAGAGATGGTTATGATCAGGATATAATGAGGACATAGCAAGAACTGTGATACAAAGTAAGTAAAGTATAGCGAAGAAACGACTGAAGATGCGGCATGTTCTATACGAATAATGCACGAATGCAAGTGTGAAATCAATTTGCGAGCCATGGGGCAGTAGATAAGAAAGCTTATAAGACCCTGTTAAGGGAAGAATCCATCATAGAGGGGTCATAATGACAAAAAAGAGAAGGTCAACTTGAAAAAGAAGTTAGAGAAAAGTGATACGGTGAAGTAGTAGCAGTTCGTGATTTGTATAATCGAGAGCAAGAGTGATAACTTTGGCTGGATGTAAAAGACCAAGACTATGGGAAGATGAATAACGAAATAGAATGACTGTTAGGAAGAGGATCAACATAATAAGGATGAGAGGGGATGATTAGAATGAACAGAATAAGTTATGGGAGTGAAGAATTGATTGTATAGAAGTAACATATTCTAAAGGACAAAGTGGTGCTAAGCTAAGAATAGGGTTCATTGAGCGAGGAATAAAGGATTGATTATCGAACGGGAGGTAATAAGATAAATTGAGGATGAAAGAATGTAAAGGAATAAGTACGGGTATAGAAAGAAAAAGAAATATGTGAATTATGCGCTCTTAAGAAGTAGTCGTATTATGAGAAAAGGAAGATGCATCTCCTACGAATATCCTATACCAAGACAGAGTGAGTAAAGTATATATAAAGGAATAAGTTGGGAGAAGTTTACCATACGATGATAAAGCAATAAAGCCAAGCGATCATCAACGATAAATACGATATGATCATGATTGGTTTTGAAATCAATGTTGAGTACAACACAAGGGTAGAACAGTATGAGGCATAAAAGGTATTAGTTGCGCCTAAGACATAGATCCTTCAAAACGAAGATGGCAGGTTTAAGGGAAAGATAACGCTATAAGTGAACTCTGAGTATCGAAGAATGGGATAAGTGACAATTAAGAAGGGACCTAAAGTTTTCTATAGTAGGACATAAGGTGTGATAATCAAGAGACAAATAAAAGAAAGAAAAGAGTATGACGAGATAAGTTACTACAGCTAGGCAAAAGAGTTTCGGTATGTATGAGACCGAGCCTTGTCATGGTCGGGTATGCGAAACCACCGAACCTTCAAGGTCGGGTATGCCATGGATATGAATATGATGTATACGAATATGGATACGAATATGGATACAGATATGGATATATGTATATGTATAGATATGTATGCACACGAATCACGCAAGAACGGTTATGCAACTTGCAAGTATTTACATGTCGCAAATGAAACCAATTGGGTACTTAAAAAGAAGAGTAAGAGGTAAGCAAGAATAGTGTGGTCATGACACTCCGGGTCATATTAGGAAAATGACTCACTTATATCTCTTGAAAGGATATTTACGAGGAATCGGGGAAGTATTGCACCAGAATCATTATAAGAAAAAACTCATTTTCAACTATTCAAAGGAATGTTATAGATAGTGCGTGCTGAGGACTAAAATGATGGCTCCCAAAAGAGGTTCAAGATGAAACGGTTGCCCAGAATGCAATGCAATACTTTACTTTTCTTGCTTTTGGTTGTGTATGGCCATACGTGGGTTGTGATATTGTAATACTGAGTGGCGGTGTATTTTGGACCATTGTGACAGGATGGTAGTGTTATATTAGAGGGGAAACTCTGGAATTTTTTTTGTAAAATAACCGATAGCTTAACATTCGAGGACGAATATTTTTAAAGGGGGGAAGAATGTTACACCTCGAAAAAATTTTCGTTCATGCACAGTGAATAGAATAACGAAGGGCACGAAATATACGATATTTCGATAAGTAAGAAATAGCATTTGATGATCCTAATTGAGATTTCGAAGGTATTCGAGGTAATAGAAGAAAATTTGCCAAGAAAAGCAAGGCATACGTTATGTATCGGAAAGTATTTATGAGTAACGAATAAATAATGACTTAATGATTCTTTGGAGAAGAGCTATAATGTCCCTTAGATTGTTAATGAGATGTTAAACAAGTGTTAAGAAGGTTCCATAAGGATTGGGGATACGAGTCGACGAGAACGAGATTCGAAAAACTGCGGATTGTACGGTCCACTATACGGACCGTACAAAAGATACTGGCCGTATCTATGGCCGTATAACCTATCCAGAGAAGAGCCTCTACTGGAACCATTATACGGTCACATATACGGACCGTTAAATTGTACGGACCGTATGTGTGTCCGTATAAATTTGTCGGGACAACATCTTGAGTTTTAAATAAGGGACCCAAGTTCATTATTTTCATTTCCCATCTTCCCATTTTCCTCTCCTCACCTCAAGAACTCTCTAGAACACTCTCCAGACTTCCCATACAAGAATCCAAGATAAATTGATGATCAACTTCATCAAACCAACAAAAATCAAGTGTATGAAACACATTGAAGTTCATCCAAGCCAAGGAATTCCAATGGAAGTGAACTAGGGTTTTGGTGCAAGAGAAGTATTTCCACTCAAGGCTTATTCCTACACTATCTAAGGTAAGTTTTATGATCTTTCCATGTTGTTTAGGGTAATGAGAGGTTGAAAGACTTAGATGATGGAAGGAGATAGAAAATGGGTCACAAAGATGAGAATAATGAGATTGTGAATAGTAGTTTGGAATGAGTCATGAATATTGATATGTTGTGATTGTAAGTATGTTATGAATGACATTTAGAACATGGGATAAGCATTATATGTGAGAGAAAGTAATAGTGAACTATGACCATGATTATGGAGGAATTGAAGTGAAATTGTGAAATGTGGATAATGTAGATGAATGATGATTGTTGCCTATAATATTGTGAATGTTGTTATGGATGTTTGGGAGTCAATATGTGATATGAGGAAAGTGGTATAAACAAAGGAAATGCTGCCCAATTTTTCCTAGCTTTAGTAAGCACGTTCATATAATCGATTAGCTAATGTTAATACGAACTCTCTTGAAGGTAGAAACGCGAGCATTGAAGGAGAACGATCAAGCGATAGAATAGCAAAACGAAAAGGTATGTAATGCTAGTCCATTGTTTCTAAGGCATGACTCTATGGTATGAATCTTCCTATCTTTCTATGATTTCTCTACATATATGTATATACCGAAAATGATGAGTCTACGTTATAAAGAGCTCTCATGAGATAAAAGTTAAGAGATATGTTATGAATATGATGACGAGCCCAAGTCTAGAGACCCTAAAGCTCATGATATGATATTATTACGAAGCTAATGACCTTCATACGATTCTTTGATATTATTCATTGTTGCTAGACCCACCTTATGATGCTAGTCCTTTTTTTCTAAGGCATGCCTCCTATGGCATGAATCTTCCCATTTTCCCATGATCTTCCTACATAACGGAAATTATGAATCTATGACTATAAGGAGCTACATATGTATAAGATAAAGAAAAGAGATGAGACACGAGTATGATAATGGATGATGATAATGAGTTTAAGTCTAAAGAATCCTAAAGTGAGATATGATGCCCATGAAGTTAATGATTCTAAGTATGGTTCCATTGATGCTTTTTCTTGTGTACACTCACCTTAAAACGTTAGTCCCTTCAAGATGAGATATGATGATTATGATTACTCCATAATGTAATTGGGGGTCCACGACCTCATGTCACCCCGACATCGCCATAGTTGCCTTCAATGTTCTAATGTATGCTTTAATGATATATGTATGATAATGCTAAGGATGATGTTGGTTTCATTTATGTATTTTTATGTATATGTATGTATGTATGCATAGCATCGAGTCCCGGAAGGGCCGAGTACGAATAGCATCGAGTCCTGGAAGGGCCGAGTATGGATAGCATCGAGTCCCGGAAGGGCCGAGTACGGATAGCATCGAGTTCCGGAAGGGCCGAGTAAGGATATTATCGAGTCCCGGGAGGGTCGAGTTCGGGTGATACCGAGCCTATATGGCCGGGTACGTGGATGTACTGCATTGTAAGTTATTGCATATGTAAGCATGTGGATGTAACAAGTGTATCTTTAGGAGAATAAAGGAGTAAGTACGTATGACGAATGTTCAAAAAGTATTATGAGAAATGAACAGTTCTTTTATCTTATGCTATCCCTCATGCTCTTATCATGTTATTATCCACGCCTTACATACTCAGTACATTGCTCGTACTGACGTCCGTTTTCTTTGGACGCTGTGTTCATGCCCACAGGTAGACAGGGAGGCGACCCAGATTCATAGGAGCTACTAGCAGACTTTGAGGGCACTCCATTGTTCCGGAGGTGCCATTGATTTATTATTTTGTGTACATATATGTTTTGGGCACGACGGGGTCCTGTCCCGTCCATATGTCTAGTACTCTACTAAAGGCTCGTAGATGCGTATGTGTGAGTAGTATGGTCTCACGATGTCCTTGTTATATGTACATTTTTTTTATAGCCGAAGGGCTTATGTAAATAAAGGTAATTATGTTTCGAAGTGAAAGAAATGGCTTTTCCTATAACTTGAGTATAAGATTAATGAATGAACGCTTGATGAGTACGATGGGTAATGGTATGAGCGGTGCTCGGTGGTTAGCCCCGGGTACCCGTTATGGCCCCTAGTCAGGTCGTGACAGGTAACCGCTAAAGCGGTACTGCGGCCGCGGTACTGGTGCCGCCACAGCGGGCACCATGCACCAGAATCACCCAAGTTTCATAATCGCAACCCAAAATTCTGACTATCGCTCAAGGCCATCTGCTGACATACTATATATGCAGACATACATAAAAACACGCTACGAATAAGCTCGTGGCCTCAGAATTCCCAACAGAGGTCCCATTGACCAAGAAAGCCCCCAATACCTAAAATTCAACTTTCCAACTCAAGTTTCAAATACACTCGAGTGCATTGGGAACTGAATTGAATATACGCACAAGTTCTAAAAGACCATCCAGACCTCTCAGAATCAACGAATTCCTGAAAAAGGCCCGTTTACCCAACAGTCAACCTTGAGTCAACTCTTTTTTGCTTTAAGCCCAAATTTTCCAAAAAGTCGCCCAAATTTTCCAAAAGTCACCCAAATCATATCCAAACACTCAGGAAGCGTGTCAATGGTCCGCTTGGGTAAAATGTGAGCTAAAAAAGCTCGGGAAATGGTTAAAAGTATTGAAAAGGTTATAACGACCAAGAGGGTCGTTACATGTATGCATTAATTTGTTATAGGATTGGCGCGCTAATTGTAATAAACTCATTTTTGGAATGCTTGGACGACGGGAAGTATGTTAAGGTTGTTATCCTTCCTTCTTTAGGTAAGATCCTTATGAACAGATTGTACACGTAACGTTAATCCATAATGATTCTATTCTTAGAAGCTAGGGATATTTCATGTTGATTCATATTCTATAATGTTGTCTTCAGAAAGTCTTTCTTCCGATTCAGTACGATTCCTTGAGTTACTTGTTGATGAAAATGCTATCTCATAATGATATTCGGAGGTATAAAGATCTTACGTCACTCCGATAGATTTAGGATGTACATTTATCAAGATTCAGGATGTACATTTATCATACTTATGCATTGCATTTCATTTACATATACATATACAGACCTGTGACTCCTCAGGCGTTACATACTCATATATTATGCACTAGATATTATAGGGTATGGGGAAGGTGATGGCATTATATACGTACTATCACCTAATCAGCTGAAAAGATGATAATGATGATGCCTAACAAGGCGTTATATATATATATATATATGACCTCATGCATGTATGCAAAACATTTATGCATATCATTGGCATACAATGGCAGATCAAATGTACAGGTTGATTCTCTCATGTATCATGTTTCTTTCATTTCTCTATTATGTTATTTTCATGCCTTACATGCTCGATACATTATTCATACTGACATCCTTTTACCTGGCGATGCTGCGTTTCTTGCCCGTAGGTCTTGATATACAGGTTGGTGGCTCTCCCATTGGGATATTAGCTCAGCAGAAAGTGTTGTTGCACTCCACTTGTTCCGGAGTTGCCTTGTGAGTCAGCATGGTTACATATGCATATGCATGGGTATGGCGGGGCCCTATCCCGACCACATTATTTCATGTACTCCAGTAGAAGCTTGTAGATAGGTATGCACAGTCAGATGTTGTACGGCCTCGGCTCGTACCATACGTCCAACTTATTTGTGAAGTCATGTCCTTTCAGACTTGCCATATTTCAATCTATTACTTCTGTGAGTCAGCAGGTTATCTCATGGCGGCTCTAATGGCTCACCTATGTTTATGATTACGTTATGGATGTATGTTTAGTGGCACTTAGAAAGTAAGGACATGTTCCCATCATGCCCCTCCAGTTTGGGTCGTGACAGCCACACAGTAGATGGAAGCGAGTCCGAAGCCGCCAAAGAAAGGAGCAGGCTAATCAAACTAGATCCAGACGCATACGGAGCAAACGTGAAACTTTTTCTTACACAGCGAGTTGAGATAGGGTGCCAACGAGAGTCAAGCTCTCTGGCTAGGAAAACTGGAGATCGCTCCACACCACACCCAGCCACAAAAATTAATTTTTGAAAATTTTGCTCTATATTTTTGCCTTCTTTCTGAGATCTCGAAACCAGTCAGACACATGCCGGAAGGTACAAAGGCATTCCCGCATAAGAGATACCCTTTTCCATAATTTGAGTCAAACTACATGACCTGATTCTAGAAAATGGGGATATGTAGGCGGGCTCAATACCAGAGAGTCGGTTACATTCCAACTGACCACCCAGATCCGAGATTTGCGTTATGAATTTGTATTAGAAGTTTAATTGAGTCGAACTACAAGTGACCTCAATTCTCATAAAGCCTGAGATATGTAAGGAACCTAGAGATTAAGGTCCGATCATGATTTTGAAAAATTGCATAAAAGAAATAAGTATTTTGACTTGATCGGTTAAAAATTAGGTTTGTTAAATTTCGATGGTTAGGGATGACTTTGCCAACCCCGAACAATGACGGAGCAGTTGTTGACACCTAATTTCTACCCTCCAATAATTTTATTTAATTATTTGAAGTTTTTGAGTCTCAAACAGAGTAAAATATACATGTTCCAAGCCAAAAATAATTTTACAAAATTAATTCGGTAATATTTTTGCAATTTATTTTGTAAAATATCATCAAGTGCACTTTTTTATATCATCTTGTATAGTTGGTATATTCATAAGAGTTTCAAAACATATTTATCAACATGTTAATTCAAAAACAGTGGAAACAATTGCTGAATTAGTTGTTTAAAACTATTAATAGTCAATTGATAAATATTTTACTCTGTTAAGCCAAGAAATTTGATTAATTAAATAAGATAATCAATTACATCTCAACTTTTAGTTTATGTTCACTTTAATTGCAAAATTGCTTTCAAAATGGCGTCAATTGAAACTGTCAGTTGATTTGGTTTCTACACTTATAATTTTGGCTATTAAAGAAATGACTAATTGTTTTTCAAGATAGCCTTAATTGAGATTGTTAGTTTAAATTCAAGTTTTATTATAGCCAGATTTGCAAGAATGGCCAATTTCTACTTCAATTTTATTTAAAAGTGTTTTGGGCCACACCCCTTTTAAAATTAGCTGAGCTCGATCCAAATCGGATTGACTCGGCCCAATATCTCTTATATCAATTAGGATTTACCAAACAAACTCTCATTTTGGTGAAAGGGATTTCAACACCCCAAACCCTAGCCGCCCTTGAGAGACTTTCTCTCTCTTCGTCACAAAGATTACCGGAAATGACAAATTTTCAAGCAAGACCGCTTTATTTCAGTCAATGCTCAGCTATTTCGGCTAAAAGCATTAATTTCTCTTACTCTATCTCCTCCACGCCACTGTAATTCAACTGTAGATGAAGGTAAAACCCTTATATCTCTCCTTTTGCTTTTCTGCATAAGCAAGGATCAAACCTTAATGGTTTTTGTCTTCTTGTCCTCGATTTCAGCAGTTGGTGCATAACGATTTAGTAGATTAGTTTAGTTATTAGCTTGTGTTGTATTCTTATTAAGTTGTTGTTAGGTTAGCTTAGCTTGTAGCCTATTTTATTTTCTGTTTAGCTTAGTTTAGTATTACTTACTGATTAACTAAGTATGTGCTATGTTAGTGAGTCATTGGCCTGCTTATGGTTTCTTTGTGATTAATCTAGTCTTCAGTATGATTCTAATTTAAGCTTAACTATTAATCAACCATATGAATCGCCTGATTACTAGCATGTTTTGCAGCTGGACTTGATTTAGTTAGCACCTAATGATGTGTCTGCGCAGTGGATTATAGTCATGATTAAATTGTGTTCAATTTCTGCTCAACTATATGCTTGTTAGATATCCGTTAGCTTATTAAGGTGTCATTCATGCCTGGTTCTGCCTAATTAGGTGTTAGTGAGCATATTGACATATTTAGTTATGATCCAACCTCTGCTTGTTCATTTATTTACTAGTTTAAACATAAGCATACTCATGGATTAATTCATGTTGCTACTATGTCCATCAGAATGATTCAGTTGTTAGTAGGTTCCATGTCCTTGTCAAGTATAATCTTTGCGTAGTTATATGTTTGCTAGATTATACATAGGCATGCTTCTATTTGTTTTTTCTTTGGATTTATGTTTATCACAGACCTATGGATTAGTTTGGTGGTTACTATCTGTACTCTATGATAATGTATCAGTCTATGAGAATGATTGAAAACATCCATTTGACTTTGATATGAATACATACACCCACCCTGCTAAAGAAATTGACTAAGACATTTGTGAATGCGTTGTCCTATATATTTGAATGAACAATGATAGTCTGAAATACTTAAAAGTCCGAAAAATAAAGTTTTTGGATCTTTGTCATCATTAGGGGAAATTAGATAAATCATTAAGGTAAAAGAGTTGTTTATGACCCAATTAAGCAATAGAGACTTGATAGGCTGTCACTTGGCTGTAAGGAAGTGTAGAGTGACATCCTAGGGTTAAGAGGGGATGAGGAAAGGCTTTGAGTACACACTCAACCTAGTACTGCCTACTCTATACTACCGGGCTCCATTTGTAACAACTTGTTTGGCCATTATGGCCCTTTTGACTATTTTACCCTTTTGATCGGTTCTTGAGGTCATCGGATGAGTTTTAGTCTGACTTTTGGAAACTTGAGCCTTTAAGTGAAAACCGTTTGACTGAAAATTGACTTTTGAGTAAACATATCTTTTTCATAATTCCTTCGATTCTGAGAGTCCCGATGGTCATTTATGACTTGGTGGTATGTTCTGTTCGGTTCCCAATGCACTCGAGAGCGTTTTGAGACTTGGGTTGAAAAATTGGCTTTAGGCCATTAGGGGTTGACTTGGTCAAATAGACCTCTATTGGGAAATTCGAGGCCATGGGTGAGTTCGTAACGCATTTTAATATATGGTGGCATGTTCATTATGTATATGTGGTGTCATACGTCTGACCTTTAACTTAAGCTTTGACCATGATTTTAGAATTAGAAAATCAAATAGAGAATGTTGGAGTTGGAAGTTTTTCTACAATTCAGCAGATGCAGTTTTAGGTCCAAAATAACAGGCCATAACTTGAGTTATGGACCGCAACTCAGTCCGTAATTATTGATTTGGTCACTGGTCTTGGCATGGAAAATTACGGTCAGGAGTTACGAACCGTAATGCTAATTACGGGCCGTAATTTGTGACCGTAAATGAAAATGTGTTTAGTTGGGCATTCGGTTTTGAGACATAAAAAATTACTGTCCTAGAATTACTGACCGTAATTCTATCCGTAAAACTCAATCCACACTAGAACCTATAAATACCTGGTTCCAGTCCTAATTTTTATTTTTACAAGTCCCTAAACCCTAGAATGACCTGTTCTTCTCCTCCATTACCAAGAACACTAAGGTAAGCTGTCCTAAGCTATTCCAATTGGATTAAATCATGTGTTCAACTAACCTAATTAGGAAATCACTGCTCTTAACCTAGGGTTTTAAAGAAAAACCATGTTAAAGGTTTGAGACACAAGCTTTTGGAATTCTTCTCAAAGTTCAGACTTTTATTATGGATCGTGAAGCAGCTAAGATATGTGAGGCTAACTATCTATATTTTGAAACATTTATGATTCTCCCTACGCCCCATTCTACATGCTTATCAGTAATTTGACTCAGAATACAGTTTAGCCCTAGTTTCTTGAATAGTTGTAGAACTACTATCTTCTAGGCTTATAGTTTCATAATTCGTTTATGGTGATCACTTTGAATATCATAAACTCAGTATGTATACATTATAGACTTATGTATTGACATCACATGAGTCTCAATTAGTATATAAATAGTTATTTATTTAAGTCCCATAATCAGAAAAAGTTATCAAGCTATCAACCATAGCTAGTCTCGGTCTTGTAAATTGTTTAAGGTTAAGCACCTATATCTGTATTTTTGTGCCCTGGGCCACAGTTTATGCATACGTATTGCTTGGACCTGAGGCCACAGTTCTGTGCACATTATTTGAGCCCTAGGCCACAGTTTATATTTATACTCATATAGGTGATTCTTCGTTCAGAACAGGGAGTACTTCAGATTCTTTCTTTCCTGTTGAGTTCAGTTTCAGTTTCAGTACTTACATTTCTTCTTTCAGTTGCTTTACATACCAGTACAATTCAAATGTGCTGATGTCCCTTTTTATTGCTTGGGAAGATGCAGGAAACGATATACAAGTTGACGATCCAGCTAACTAGGACTGCTCGTATCAGCCGATTGGTGAACCCTAGTTCCCCCGGGGTGTTATCCTAATTTCAGTTTGTCCAGTCTTCAACAGTTATATTTTCAGTACTCGTAGAGACTTCATAGACATAGTTCAGTCCGACAGATATTAGCAGACTTTTATGTAGTAGCCTTGTTGGCTATTTATTTAGATGTTTCAGACTTTAAGCAGTATTTCCACATTTAATATATTTTCAGTCAGACTTTTGATAGAATAGCTTATGTTAATCTTATTTCCTTATTATTGCATGTTTGATATCACATGTTGATTTAGCCAGCCTATGGGTTCACTTGGTCACATGCAGTTAGGCACCGAGTGCCGTTACACCTAGGCCATGGTTCGGGGTGTGATAAAGCTTGGTATCAGAGCTCTAGGTTCAAGTGTCTTTGGAAGTCTATGACGTCGTATCTAGTGGGGTCGCCTTTATATGTGCGAAGGTGCCACACATATAAACAGTTGACCACCAAGACATTCAGGATTTATTTCACTTCTTTCATACTCTAGTTCATGCAGTTAGAGCAGTACTTTTAGGAATTCTTCTAACTCGTGCGAATTACGTATTTCAGAAATGGCTCCGAAAAGAAAGTACAACAAGAGGAATACAGCTACTAGCCAGAGGGCTACCGTTGATGCAGCTACAGAAGAGAACACTCAGGCTCAGGCAGCCGCCCCAGCTAATGCTACAGCTACACCTCCCAATGCTTCGGACGCGGATGTTAGAGAGACTATTGAGCTGCTCACTCAGATCTTAGCTAACCAGGCCTAGCGACAAGAAACGTCCCCTAGCTTGGGTGCTAGTAATGGGTCAAACAGCTCTAGGACTCAGGAGTTTTTGCAGATAAAGCTACCAGTGTTCACAGGGTCTAAAAAGGAAAAGGACCCACAAAATTTCATTGATGGACTCCAGAAAATAATAAGTGTGGTGCATGCTACTGATACAGAGGCAGCAGAATTGGGAGCTTTCCAGCAGCAAGATGTGGCCCATATTTGGTATGAGACATGGGAACAGTCCCAAGGGAAGGATGCACCTTCTACTACTTGGGATGAATTTGCAGAGGCTTTCATTGAACACTTAATGCCAATTGAGGTAAGGGAAGCCAAGGCCACTTAGTTTGAGAATCTAAATGGAATGACTGTTCAGGACTATTATCTCTAGTTCATGTCATTGTCCAGATATGCTCCTCACATGGTTCCTGATATGAGGGTCGTGGTTAGACGGTTTGTACTTGGGCTTCAACCCGAATTACACAAGGATGCCAGTACAGCTACTCAGAATGACAAGATGACTATTTCTAAGATACTGGCATTTTTGCAATGTAACGAGAGAAGGTTGAAAGAAGAAGAAGTCCTGTAGAAACAGAAAGATAGAGAGTTCAACAAGAGGGCTAAGTCTGCTGGTAATTTCAGTCAGGGAGGATCTCAAGGAGATGGAAACTGTTAGTTCTTTAAGAATAGGTCATCAGAACCTGCTCCCTCTACAGCCAGTGCTCCATCTCAAAGTTCTAAGTTTAATCAGAAAGGACGAAACTTTAGAATAGCAGGCTCACAGTCACAGGCCAGTGTGACCGATAGTGATTTCCAATACCCTACTTGCAACACTTGTGGTAAGAAGCACTCGGGAGTCTACAGTTTGGGCATGGATGGTTGTTTGGGGTGTGGTCAGGTAGGTCATTTTCTGTGGGATTGTTCGTCAGCAAGACAGAATACCAGAGGTAATAGTAATGCAGCTTAGTCCACTAATTCAGCGGCTCCTCGAAATTCTCAAGCCCAAAGAAGGGCGTTGTCATGACCCGACGAAGGGCCATGATGGGCATCCGGAGCTAACTACCGAGCACCACTCATTCTAATACTCATCATACTTATCACCGCCACATTTATTGCCCTCACACATGTAGTCATAAGGAAAACCATTTCAATTTGAAACATATCTTATTTGTATACATAAGCCCTTCGGCTATCAAAATAATATATATATATATATAAGGGAAATCATGAAACCATACCACCCATACATACGTATCTACGAGCCTCTACTAGAGTATTAGACATAAGGACGGTACAGGACCCCGTCGTGCCCAAATATGTACACAAAATAATATCTCAAAATAGCACCTCCCGGGATAATGGAGTGCTCTCAGTAAATCTCGGATAGCTCTGTGGGTCTGCACCGTCTCCCTGTCTACCTGTGGACATGAACACAGCGTCCAAAGAAAAGGACGTCAGTACGACCATTGTACTAAGTATGTAAGGCATAAACAATAAGGATACAATAATGAAACCACGAGACATCAAGTTAGGAGCAACATGTAACTGACTAACATTTAAGAATGAAATAGTGCATGCTAACTTACTTCATAAACATTATCATATCATGTATGCATATGTGTATAAGCTGCCCGACCATATAGGTACGATGTGATAATCATTAGCCTGCGTCCAGGCCTCCCACTTCCGGGCCAACCATCTCATGCCGCCCACTAGTGGTGTCTGTCCATGCCATCTAGACATGATGTATACGCTGCCCGCCTTAGCGGTGTCTGCCCGACCATATAGGTACGGTGTAATATCATCGTCATGTACTTATTATAATGCATGCATAGGAACTCAAAGATAACTATACTTTATCGGAGTGACATAAGGTCGTGAACCCCCCATCCCATTATGGAGTTTCATAAGTATTCTGTCTCACCTTGAAGGAATTAGCATATAAGGTGAGTGTAGCACAAAGAACAACATCAATTAATCATATTTAGGATCATTAGCTTTGTAGAAGCATCATATCACGAACTTTAGAATCTTTAGACTTAAGCTCATCATCATCATTATCGTACTCATAACGTATCTGTTACCTTATCTCATATGAAGCTCTTTATCAATGGTGGCTCATAGTTTTTGGGATGTAAGAAAGTCATGAAGAGATAGGGAGTATCATGTCATAAGAATCATGCCTTAGAAAGAAGGGACTGGCCTCACATAACTTTACGTGTAGCTACTCTATCACTTGAAAGTTCCTCTCCAATATTCACGTTTCTACCTTCAAGAGAGTTCATACTAACATTAGATAATCAATAACGTAAACACACTTGAACTAAAGCTAGAGAAAAATTGGGCAGCATCTCTTTTATTTTTACCACTCTCTCCATATCATATATCAACTCCCAACGTCAATAATAACATTCATAATATCATAAGCAATAATCTTCATTCACCTACATTATCCAAATCTCCCAATTCCACTTCAAATCATCCATAATCATGGTCATAGTACAATATTACGTTCACCCCTATATAATGTTTCCCCCATGTTCTTAATGTCATTTGTAACATATTTATAATTACAACATGTCAAGAATCATGATTCATTCTAAGCTACTACTCAAAAGTGCCACCATCCTCATATTTATGACCCATCTTCCACCTCCTTTCATAATCTAAGTCTTTCAATCTCTCAATACTTTAAACAACATGTAACGATCATAAAAATTACCTTTGATTGAGTAGGAATGAGCTTTGAGTGGAAACACTTCATTTGAGCAAAATCCTAGTTCCACCTCCAATGAGATTCCTTGTTTTGGATGAACCCTAATGAGTTTCTTGCACTTGATTCTCTTGGTTTGATGATGTTGATCATTAATTTCTCTTGAATTCTTTTAGCGGAAGTGTGTGGAACTCTCTAGAAGCCTTGAGAGAGATGGAGAAGTGTGGGAGATAAAATTAGTGAAGTGGGATCACATCTAAATACTTGAACTTAACTCAGCCCATCGGGTGTTCTACGGACACTTACACGGTCCGTACAATATTATACGATCTGTATAAGTGACCATACTTCACCATCAGAGAAACCATATTTTTGTTGGGTGCTATACGGACCATATAATGTTATACAGACCGTATAAGTGGTCGTATAACCCCACCTCCCAGAAATTGTTTCCGTCGTTCGTTAGATCTCCAATCCTTATGGAACCTTCTTGACGCTTGTTTAACACTTCATTACCAATCTAAGGATCATTATAACTCTTCCTTAAGACAACATTAAGTCAACATTAGCTCGGTACTTTACGGAACTTTTTTCCAAAACACAACATATGCTTTGCCTTCCTTAAGGAACTTTCTCCTCTTACTTCCAACGTCTTTGGAATCTTAATTAGAATCGTTAAATAACCTTTCTTGCTTATAGAAACATCGTATACTCCTTACCCGGCGTTAGTCCATTTACTATGCAACGACATGGAATTTTCCGAGGTGTAACATCCTTCCCCTCTTTAAAAACATTCGTCCTCGAATGTTATGTGTCACGACCAAACCCCGTAGGCCGTGACTAGTGCCCGAGCTGGACACTTGTATACACACCTGTTAGCTATAATCAGTCTACAACTAGCATGATAAGGAACTTATATATAAAAAGGCAAGACGTCGTCTCAAAACTGTCGCATATATATATATATATATATATATATATATATATATATATATATATTTATATATCAAGACAACTTTGTCTCTCCTGGAGTCACAACTACTAACGTATAACATCGTACATTAGCCGGCAAGGCTATCATAATATAGGGGAACGTCCCAACCATATATATACGCAAGCCGACAAGGCTGCCACTACATACATCATCCCAAAATATATATGCATACGCAAGCCGTGAGGAGTTGCGACTACGAATGGGAACATCCCAAACATA
>NC_081353.1:13422452-13434219 GCF_029784015.1 Lycium ferocissimum
ACTTCAACTTGACTTCTATCATGAATTCTTTCCATTTTAGCATATCGCGACACATAAAAACCATTTATAACACATAAAACAAGATTAAAACTCACCTTTCTTCTTCAACTTCTCAACTTGCCTAAGGTGGTAGATAGAGAAAACGAGTAAGCTATTTCCCGAAACAACGACTCCACGTTACTTAGCACCCTTCAATTAGCAAGTTTGCTTGAAGAAATTATTTTTTTGATGGCTTGATTTTTGGTCTTGAATTTCCAAGAGCTTGGCCTTAATAGGCCCTTTTTTTTTCTCCTCCCAAGAGATTCTTGATTTTTCTTGAAAACTCTTAAGTGTGGAATGAGAATAAGATGACTAAGTCATCTTTTAAATATTTAACATTCACCATCCATGTGGCCATGGCCCACACCAAGGTGGCCGGCCACATGGTGCCATGTTTTTTTTTTTTTTTTTTTGAATTTTCAACCTTCCAAAAATAGCATACTTACAAAAAATGGAATTTGCCTCCAAGTGTTTCCTTAACATGTCCATACCAATAAAATCACACATAACTTAAGCCTTTAAAACAAGCAAAAGTCTCTCGGGATAGTCTTGTCCCCAACTTATCGTAATTCACTCATGTTGTCCCGTTGTTCAAAATACGGGATATAACAGATTGGAGATCAAACTAGTCGACGAGAACGAATTCCGAAAAGTTGGGCAACATACGGTCCAACATTCTGGCCGTATGTTCTGCCCAGAATGAGGACCTTCATTGGACCAAACATACGGCCAGACATACGATCAAAGATAAAAGATACGGACCGTATGTTAGTCCGTATGTTCATGTCGGGACAGATTTTAAATGTTGATATAATGACCCAATCTGATTTAATTCATTTCATTTCCTCACTTCACACTTCAAGAATCCTCTAGAACCCTCTCCACTCTTCATCCACAAGAACCCAAGAGAAATCTATGATCAACTTCATCAAACCAACAAAATCAAGTGTATGAAACACATTGAAGTTCATCCAAGCCAAGGAATTCCAATGGAAGTGAACTAGGGTTTTGGTGCAAGAAGAGTATTTCCACTCAAGGCTTGTTCCTACACTATCTAAGGTAAGTTTTATGGTATTTTCATGTTGTTTAAGGTATTGAGAAGTTGAAACACTTTGATTGTAGAAGGATATAGAAAATGGGTCATAATGTGGAATAGTGTCATTGTTAAGTAATAGCTTGGATTGAGTCATGATTATTGATATGTTGTGATTGTAAGTATGTTATGAATGACATTTAGAACATGGGATAAGCATTATATGTGAGAGAACGTAATAGTGAACTATGACCATGATTATGGAGAAATTGAAGCGAAATTGAGAAATGTGGATAATGTAGATGAATGATGATTGTTGCCTATAATATTGTGAATGTTATTATGGATGTTTGGGAGTTGATATGGAATATGGGGAAAAGTTGTATAAACAAAGGAATTGCTACCCAATTTTCTCCAGCATTAGTAAGCACGTTCATGTAATCGATTAGCTAATGTTAATGCGGATTCTCTTGAAGGTAGAAACGTGGGTATCAAAGGAGAACGAGCAAGCGATAGAATAGTTAAACATAAAAGGTATGTGAGGCTAGTCCCTTCTTTCTAAGGCATGAATCTTATGGCATGATTTTCCCTCCTTCATGAATTTCCTACATTCCGGAGAAAGTCTACGTTTATGAATAGCCACATGAGTTAAAGATAAGAGATATTATGAACATGATGATGATGAGCTTAAGTCCAAAGATTCTAGAGTTCATGATATGATGCTTCTACAAAGCGAATGATGTTAACTACGATTCATTGATGTTGTTTATTGTATACACTAGCCTTATATGCTAATTCCTTCAAGGTGAGGCAGAATGCTTGTAAATGCTCCATAATGGAATCGGGGGTTCACGACCTTATGTCACCCCGATAAAGTATAGTTGTCTTTGAAGTTCTATGCATGCATTATGACGTGTACATGATGATGATATTACACGGCGCCTATATAGTCCGGGCGTACACCGCGCGGCGGGTAGCGTATACACCATGTCGAGACGGCATGGGCGTACACCACTAGTGGACGGCATGAGACGGTACCTCGGACGCTGGAGGCCTGGACGCGGGCTAATGATTATCACACCGTACCTATAAGGTCGGGCAGCTTATACATATATGAATACATGATATGATGATGATTATGAAGTAAGCCAGCATGCTTTATTTCTTTTATAATTAACAGTCAGTTACAGGTTGCTCCTTATTTGATGCTTTCTTATTTCATTGAAGTATTATTATTGTTTATGCCTTACATACTCAGTACAATGTTCGTATCGACGTCCATTTTCTTTGGATGCGTTGTGTTCATGCCCGAGAGGTGAACAGGAGGTGATCCGGACTCGTAAGAGCTATCAGCTGACTCGAGGGCACTCCATTGTTCTGAAGGTGCCATTGACTTATTCTTTTCTGTACATACATGTGTTTTGGGCATGACCGGGTCCTGTCCCGTCGATATGTCTAGTACTCTAGTAGAGGCTCGTAGATGCGTAGTTGTAGGTAGTATAATCTCACGGTTTCTCATCGTATGTGTATATATATATATATATATATATATATATATATATATATATATATATATTATTTTGGAGGAGCTTATATATATAAGGTAAATATGTTTCAAGTAGAAATGGTTCTTTTATGATTATAAGCATGAGATTAATGAATGACCGCAAATGAGTAATAGAATGAGTGGTGCTCGGTGGTTAGCCCCGGGTACCCGTCATGGCCCGTAGTCGGGTCGTGACCGTCATGGCTAGTAGTCGGGTCGTGACAAAAGTGGTATCAGAGCAGTTCCGTCCTAGGAAGTGTTTACGAGCCGTGTCTAGTAGAGTCTTGTTTATGGTGTGTTGCGCGCCACACTAATAAACAGGAGGCTACAGGGCATTTAGGAAAAATGACGATCTTTCATCTTAAGAGATCGTGCGATAGAGCTGTGTTATAAGATTATATCCTCCCTAATACTGTGCTATGATTTCAGAAATGCAGCCAAAGGGAAAAGCTACAGATGCCCAGAAGGGCAAGGTTACAATGAAAAGGTGGGTAGAAAAAGAGCTACTAATGAATGTACAAGAGGGTGAATCACATAATGAGGCTCCATTTAATGCCTCTTCTACTCCGCCTATTATAGAAGAACAAGAAGGGGAATCAGCTCCAGCTCCTATGCCTCCAGTTTCTCCACCGGCTACTTTAGGTCAACAAGTGACCGAGGCTATTAATCTATTGACATAGTTAGTTGCCGCCTGTGCATAATGCGTAACGCGGGTCCAAGTGATCGGTCAGCTAGTACCAGAGCCCGTGATTTCATGAGTTTGAATCCTCTGGAGTTTTTCTGGTCAAAGCCGAATGAAGACCCACAAAGTTTTATCGATGAAATGTTGAGAACATTGAAGATTATTCATGCCTCCGAGACTGAATCTGTGGAGTTGGCATCGTATAGACTTCGGGATGTGGCGATCTTATGGTACAATAATTGGATATCATCAAGAAAAGAGAATGCGCCTCCTCCCGTTTGGCAAGAATTTGTAGATGCCTTCATCCGCCACTATTTGCCACCCGAGATCCACCGAGCTAGAGCGGATAGATTCTTAAATTTGAAACAAGAAAATATGAGTGCCCGGGAGTATAGCCTTCAGTTTAACTAATTCTGACGTAGATACGCCCCGACTATGGTAATCAGACATGGGAGATAGGTACAGATTTGTGAGTGGCTTAGGGCCACATTTATTTAAGGATTGTTTGATGGCTTTGTTGCAAGATGGGATGGATATTTCCCGCATTCAAGCATACGCCCAGAATTTAGAAGGACAACAACATCCACAAAGCGGGTGATCGTGATATTGATAAGGGCAAAACAAGAGGGCCATGGGCAAAGGTAGTGATTATAGAGGAGATCGAGCCACCATATTCTAGAAACTCGTGCCGCCGGTGACTAGTGCACCTCCACGATTTACAGTAGGAGGTTTGATCGCTCTTTCAGGACAAGGGTCGCAGTTCGAGGGCCTCGTGTTCTCGCCTTGGGGAGATTATAGCCGGGGGAGACCCCCGGTGCCGCGATGCGGCCAAAGGTCTTGAGATTGCATTCCGGACAAGTGTCGTCAAGGTTCGGATGCTTGCTGGCGCCTCGTGGCCGAGTTGGGCACATGATGAGAGATTGCCCGTCGATGAGTGGTAGAGTTGGGGTTCGGTCCCACAAGATCGCCGGCGGTTCTTCTTCGCCGCGCCCGCAGTGCGACTTCCTAGATTCCAAAGAAAGCCGAGGTAGAGGCCGAGGGGGAGCATCTACTGGTGCCACTCAGCCCCGTATGTATGCTTTAGCCGGACGACATGATCTTGAGTCCTCCCGGGACGTGGTTACAGGTACATTATCCGTATTTTCCCATGATGTGTATGCATTGATAGATCCGGGTTCTACCCTATCTTATATTACTCCGTATGTTGCTGGTCTTATTAGGGTGAAACCTGAGCCAATTAAACTTTTTGAAGTATCTACTCCGGTTGGTAATCCCGTGATAGCTAGGCAAGTGTACAAAAATTGTGTAATTGTGATATGCGACCGCCGACTAAAGTTGATTTAGTTGAGCGGAAATGTTAGATTTCGATGTGATTATGGGTATGGATTGGTTGGCCTCATGTTATGCTAATGTTGATTACCGAATGAAAGTAGTTCGATTTCAATTTCTGGGAGAGCCCGTGCTTTAATGGAAGGGTAATACCACATCTCCAAGAGGTAGATTTATTTCCTACCTTAAGGTAAGAAAGATGGTGGCTAAGGGCTATATTTATCACTTAGTCCGAGTTCATGACACCGAAGCAAAGTCGCCAACTTTCCAATTCGTTCCGGTAGTGAATGAATTTCCAGATGTATTTCTAGATGAACTTCCAAGCCTTCCTCCAGAAAGAGAAATTGATTTCGCTATTGATGTGTTGCCGGATACCAAGCCCATTTCTATTCCTCCTTACCTAATGGCTCCGGCAGAATTGAAAGAGCTAAAGGCACAATTGAAAGATTTGCTTGAGAAGGGGTTTATTAGACCCAGTTCATCATCGTGGGGAGCACCTGTCCTATTTGTAAGAAAGAAAGATGGCTCCCTACGAATATGCATCGATTATAGGCAGTTGAATAAGGTGACGATAAAGAATAAATATCCTCTCCCAAGGATTGATGATTTGTTTGATCAATTACAAGTTGCCAAGTGATTTTTCAAAATAGACTTGGGGTCGGGTTATCATCAAGTGAGAGTTAGAGAAGAAGATATTCCCAAGACAGCTTTCAAAATGAGATATGGCCATTATGAATTTCGGGTGATGTCATTTAGGTTAACTAATGCTCCCGCAGTGTTCATGAATCTAATGAAAAATGTAATCAGGCCTCTCTTGGATTTATTCGTAATAGTATTCATTGACGATATTTTGGTATACTCTGGCACAGAACCAGAACATGTAGACCATTTACGTATTGTTCTTGGAATTCTTAGATACCGAGAATTGTATGCGTTCCGAATGTTGCGGAATTACGTCGCCGAATTCTAGAAGAAGCTCATTATTCTCGTATTCTATTCATCAGAGCGACAAAGATGTATCATGATCTCAAGTTAATTTATTGGTGGGATGGAATGAAGAAAGACATAGCAAAATTTGTAGCTCAATGTCCAAATTGCCAGCAAGTGAAAATCGAACATCAAAAGCCAGGAGGATTATTGCAAGCAATGGAGATCCCTACTTGGAAATGGGAAGTGATCAAAATGGATTTTGTTGTGGGGTTACCCCATTCCCGAGGCAAGTATGATTTCATATGGGTGATCGTGGACAGACTCACAAAAGCAGCTCATTTTCTTCCAGTCAGAACCACATACTCAGCAAAAGATTATGCAAGGTTGTATCTCAAGGAGATTGTGCGACCCCATGGTTTTCCGATATCCATTATCACAGATAGAGCAGCGCAATTTACAGCCAAGTTCTAAAAATCTTTCCAAGAAGGACTAGGTACTCAAGTAAAGCTTAGCATGACATTTCATCCACAGACTGATGGACAAACCGAACATACCATCCAGACCTTGGAAGATATGCTACGAGCATGCGTTCTAAATTTCGGTGGTAGTTGGTGTCACGGCCCAACCCGATGAGCCATGACTAGTACCCGAGCTGGACACTCATAGACGAACCTGTTAGATATAGTCAGACTGAAACTAAGGACAATATGAAAATTTGTAAAAGCAAGCTATAGACTCATAACGTCATATATCATAATGAACCTGTCTCCTGAGGAGTCACGGAACCAAAACATAACATAATATGCAAGCACAAGGCTGCCATATATACAATATCCAAATCGAACCGTATCGATATAGCCGACCAAAACCTATATACAACCCGGACATGTCTACATACCTCTAAGAGTATAATAGTGAAATATGACGGGACAAGGCCCCGCCGTACTCCACGGATATGCATAAGTCTATATCAAAGGATCCGTACCAAAATGACTTAGGCTCGGAACAATGGAGCTCTCCAAATAATCGAGCAGAAGTCCTAAATTGCTCGGAGGATCACCAAAAGCGAGTGTCCGTGCAAGCGGGCATGAAACGCAGCCCCCGAAGAAAGGGGGTCAGTACGAAAAATGTTCTCAGTATCAAAATGGCTTTCTTAGTTCCTCGATTGCTTCTCAAGAACTAGGAAGCCCCTAACATTGTTACCGAACCTGTTTATTCTTCCTCACTTTCCCTTCCTCTTCGTGGTTACTTCCCTTCGATCCTACTTACCAGTATTGTTCTCCTAATTCTGTACGTACATTTCCTATCCGTGCTATCATACCGTATTTCTTTCACACACCTACTCCTAAATTTTATCCAAATAGTCCCTTGCGTTGCCCGTCATTTCTCTTGGAAGCTTCACTCACCCTTATTTCTCACTTCTCTCCTCTTTTCTCAAGACATTCTATTCTCTTCTCTTCCTATATATACTCACTTTCTTCCTTTCCCCGATGTTATTGCATTAGGACTTTTTAACTTTAACCTTAAAACGAAGAATAACATTAACTTACCTTGTAACATTCGTACTATTTTCGCCACTTGAACTTCGTTACCTTATTCGATTAATGCCTTCCATATGCTGCAACGTCGGTTGGGGGATACACATACCGGTTGGTACAACCACATATAAGATATCATATGCATACACATATATTTTCTAACGCCTTGCTCACAAGTACATCCGAATACATTTCAAACCTATCCTAATCCTAAAACTGTGATGCGCCTTGCTTCTCTTTATTGATCTAGTCCGCCTAATTCTTCATGATGTTTTAGAGCTCCCAAGCACTCCGCATACTCCAATTCCCCCTTAGGCTACTTTAATTGCCCATTTGCCTCTTATGTATGACTTCGTAGGATTTCTAATACTCTTCCCAGGAAGGTCACCCATCCTAGTATTTCTCTCGCTTCCGAAGAGACATGCTTAACCTTGAAACTCTGATAAAATTCAGCGTGTTAGTGCTGATATAATTGTACCCACCTTACTGCATGACCTTCAGCACCTAATCTCGGGCAAGTTGAGGTCTTAACAGATTCTAAAACATTCTCGTAACACATCTCCCTCCGAATTAGAAAGGATCTTTTGTTCTTCCGACTACACAATTACTACCTTGGCTTTTTTCAATCCTCAATATCCAACTTTCACAGTATACGTATGTATGACTACTTTCCATCCTAGATTTCAAAATTCCCCATGGTGACGAAAACACTTTGGTCACCGTTACTTATAAATCCTTGGTTGTCGGCCCCTTTGATATTCGCTCGCAGCTATTAGGTAATAATCTATAGCAAATGCACACATATAGGAAATTTCAAGAAAGTCTTATATACCTGTAGTCGATTGGTCTCTAGTCTGATCGGGTGATCTATAACGTGAAGTGTGCTCCTCATCATCGTCTACCCACCATCCGCTCGTCTGGCCTTCATCATCTCTCTTATCTGAGTTCGAGGAATGTAGATAACCCGTAACTTCGATTGCGACGGCCGTATAGGGGGATCAAGTATCAAGTAATACTTACCGGGGTGGTAACGTAGTGCTCGCCATAGGGAGAAACTCCACGGCCTTGGGGATCTCCTCCTCCTCGGTGTCCCATACAAATACTCGGATAGATCTTGTCATACACTTTTCATCTCTCCCTCGGGGGGTCCTCCTCCCTTTGTCAAAAACTTGAGGATCAACTTCATCAAACCAACAAGGTCCTCCGAGGGAAAACATTAAAGTCCTCGATGGAATAAGAGGCTCCTCCCCGCTTGGTCCCGGGAGCACGGGGTCCTTCCTCTCAAGGCCTTCTTAGCACCCCCACTATCTGAAGCCGATCTCTTCATCTCTCGCGTCCGCACCTACCTACGGAAAAGAGAGTCGAAGCGATATTTCCTAGACTCGGCTCTATCGCACGATCTAAGACAGAAGCAAAGATGACATCCTAAATGTCCTGTAGCTTCCTGTTTATAGATGTGGTGCACAACACACCGATAAACAAGACTCTGCTAGACACGGTCTGTAGACACTCCGAGGATGAACTACTCTGATACCACTTTTGTCACGACCCAACCCGATGAGCCATGACTAGTGCCCGAGCTGGATACTCGTATACGAACCTGTTAGATATAGTCAGACTGAAACTAAGGAAAATATGAAAATTTGTAAAACCAAGCTATAGACTCATAACGTCATATGTCATAATGAACCTGTCTCCTGAGGAGTCACAACTAACCAAAACATAACATAATATGCAAGCCGACAAGGCTGCCACTATATACGGGAATATCCAAAACGAACCATATCGATATAGCTGACCAAAACCTATATACAACCCACACATGTCTACGGACCTCTAACGAGTATAATAGGAAATATGACGGGACGGGGCTCCGCCGTGCCCGGATATGCATAAGTCTATATCAAAGGATGCGTACCAAAATGACTTAGGCTCAGGAACAATGGAGCTCTCCAAATAGCTGAGTAGAAGTCCTAGGCTGGAGGATCACCAAACTGAGTGCCTGTACCTGCGAGCATGAAACACAGACCCCGAAGAAAGGGGGTCAATACGAAAAATGTACTGAGTATGTAAAGCACGAAATACAATAAAGAAGATCATGACTGAATAAAATATGACAGGAGACAAGTATGATAATCAAAGATACCAATGCACCTGTGCCTTATGATATGAGAGTCATGCATATCTATATAATATACCGCACCCAGCCCATTATGAGACTCGATGAATGAAGTCATATACATATATACCGTAGCCGGCCCTCTAGTGAGGGTCTCAGTGAAATAATCATATATATATATATATATATACACCGTATCCGGCCCTCTAGTAAGGGACTCGGTGAACAATGCAAGAAAAAAGCGCACGAATACATACCCGGCCCGGACTCGGTGAATGATATATTAATACGCACGAGTAGAATATCATGAGCAACCATGTACAAATTAAATCATCATCCGAGACTCAATAGAATAATTAGAATGAACCAACACCGGAGAATCAAAGACAACTATCATGTCAAGTACCACTGAGAACTAGAATTCTTTGGAATTATGTATGTTCAGCGTTCGCTCGTTTATGTAATTCATGCCAAAAAGAAGGAAGGGATAGCTTTACATACCTTGAAGCGCGTCTATTCATCTAAAATCTACTGTCCAAGTTTGTAAACTATAACAAGGCAATAATTACGCCACAATTAGATGAAAGTTATTCTTTACTACTCATTGTAAGCTAACAAACAGTCTAACGAGAATCCGGCAACATTTCCCTTATTTTTCTTACTCCGTCCCTACTTACTAACAACCCAAAATAATCACAACATTATCAACAACACAGACAGCCACGAAAATCATACCAAACAGCCCCAAAATATCATCACAAAATAGCCACAAAAATCATACCAAACAGCCCCAAAATATCATAACAAAATAGTCACGAAAATCATATAAGACAGCCCTAAAATATCATCAACAACATCAACAACAGTACCAACCATTATTATACATCATAACTTAGCTGATTCCATCCATTTAATCCAACTAAAACAGCCCCCGATCCATAAATCTCAACAAAACAACAAACGAGTTTATAACGCTATTTTCTCCGTTCTAATCCGTTAAAACCCTAATTAAACTTATTAACAATGAAAAAGGGACCTTAATATTACCTTAAGTATGCAGCAACCACGTCAACACTCCTCTTTTTGGCTGATTTTTAGCTCAAACTGAAGGCAACGCGACGCACAACGCTTTTCTCTTCATGAGCTTCGGGATTCGGGGCTCGGATTTTGATCAAAATGGCTTTCTTAGCCTAGAAGCTCTCTCCCTCTCTCTCTAATATCCTTGGAAGCTCCTAGATGAAAATGACCAGTCCTCAAACTAAAGTTTCCATATATATTAACGTTAATGGGCCTCATGGGCCGAAATATACTCATGGGCCGAAATGTTAATCGGGAAAACATGTTCTCTAAGCTATAGAAATTTGGGCAGCATCTCCTTTGTTTATACCACTTTCCGCCATATTTCATATCAACTCCCAACATTCATAATAATCATCACAATATCGCTAACAACAATCGTCATTCATTCATATGATTCGCATTTCATAATTCACCTCAATTTCCCATAACTATGACTAAAATCCATCATCGTACTCTTTCGTATCCAATACTCATTTCATGTTCTATAGGTCATTTATAACACATTTATATCATCAACATATTCATTTCCATGATTCAATTCACTACTAATCACTTATAACATTTTTCATCCATTTAATGACCCATTTGTGGTGCTTTTCTATAATCCATGAATCTCAACGTAACAATACTTCAAATAGAATGTAAGGGTCATGAAACATACCTTAGACAATAGAGGAACAAGCTTGGAGTGGTGATTCACCCTTAGCACCAAAACCCTAGTTCATCTCTCCTTGGATTTCTTGACCTTAATAGCTTTAATGGAGTTTCTTAGGCTTGATTCTCCTCAAATCTTGTTATCAATCCTTGATCTCCTTAGTTTTCTTGTGGATGAAATGTTTGGAAGGTTCTAGAGGTGTGGAGGGGTTGAAGACGTGAATGGAAATGAAATAAATGAAGTGAGATCACATTTAAAGACTTGGAACATCTTCAGTCATCGGGACTTCCACGGACTGTTCCACGGTCCGTGGAACCCAGTGTTGGTCGTGAAACTGGTCGTGGTTCACGACCAGCTGACCATCCTTTCTGCTGGCAGTTCCACGAACCATTCCACGGTCCGTGGAACATTAGATGGGCCGTGGAAGTGGTCGTGGAAATCATCAGCTTCCGCCAAAGTTGTTCTCGTCGTTTTGTTTGATCTCCAATCCTTATGGAACCTTCTTAGCACTTGTTTACCACTTCATTATGAATCTAGGGGATCTTATAAACTCTTCTCCATCATAACCTTGAGGCATCAATGACTCAATACTCCTAGTTTGCATCCAACACACTAACTTATAACTCGATTCCCTTAACAACTTTCTCTCTTCAAGTCTAATATCTTTGAAATTCTTAATTAGCACCATCACATACTAGTTCTTACTTGTCCAAACCTCATATACATCGTACCCCTCATTAGTCTATCCACTGTACGCTTAAGGGGAAATTTTCAAGGTGTAACATTCTTCCCCCCTTTTGGAACATTCGTCCCCGA
>NC_081353.1:13434319-13450291 GCF_029784015.1 Lycium ferocissimum
GGACGAATAAGGTATGTAAAAGCTCTCCCATTTCTTCTTTTGGCACGTCTTAGATGTACTAGGCTCAATTTGGACTTGGGGACAACTCTACTCCCCTCGGAATTTACGTCCAAAAACGGCTCATTTTCAGTGGAGAATTGAATTGAAAATTGTGCGAATAGTTAGAAAGATTGTTTGAACTCTCTAGAACTTGTGTAAGTGAAATCCGAACACCTTAGAATCTTTACGAATGACGTTATGAAGTTCAATATATGTAGTTTATATACGCCACCTCATTTGACTGAGGTAGGCCCACTTTGTCCGGTTATTTCTTATTAATCCGTTTGAACTACTTTTGAATTAAAAATTAGAGATATTTTAAACTACCTTTCCAACTCCTAAAGATTAACGATATAATTATTTATTTGAATCATATGACCTACTGTGGGATTTGTAACTACTTTAGGAAGATTAGTTTGGTACAAAACTTTCTGATCTCCGAAAGACTCATGCTCTGGTGGTTATCAAATGGTTGCTATAAGGTCTGTCACCCAAGTTATGATTATCGAGCCTCTGTAAAATATTGTATGTTTTGTATTGCATATGGTTTTCTCACTACTCTGCTCGTGCAAGCTTTATACGTCTTTCACCGAGTCCCGGGCCGGGTATGTATTCGTGCACAGCCTCATTGCATTATTCACCGAGTCCCTCACTAGAGGCCGGCACGCTATACATATACATATATGATGATCGGATGGTGTGTGATGATGAGGGGATGGCAGCCAGGATGGCGTTTGCTAATCCTATTCACCGAGCCCCTCGCTGAAGGGCCGGGTACGGCATATGCATATGATTACATGATTGCTATATATGATGTTTACATGACCTTACTTACCGAGTCCCTCCCTGGAGGGCCGGGTACGTTGTATGTACTTAATGACTTGATGACATGATATGGATATGCATGAGATATAATTCAGCTGTGCAAGTTTTGATTCCCCCTCGATTTCTATATTTGTTTTGCTAAAGTCCAGTCAAGGGCCGTGGTTTTATCGTGTTCACGTGCTTTACATACTCGACACATTTCGTACCGACCCCCTTTCTTCGGGGCACAGCTGCGTGCCGCGCGGTACCGACGCCGTTTGAGGATCCCACCGCCTAGGCCATCCGTCTTGCTTCGGGAGTGCTCCTTCTTCCGAGCTCATACATTTTGGTATATACTTTCTTTTGATACATATGTATACTATTATTCGGGGGGTACGACGGGGCCCCGTCCCCGTCATATGATTTTGCTATTCTTTGAGGCCCGTGGACATGTACGTAGGTTGCGGCCATATCCGTACAAGGCGTGTATGTATTATATGTACGGGCGGTGTTTATTCACCGCGGTTCACGTCCCGCCGCCTATATACGTGTATATGAATATGTTGGCCCCGTGTGGCCTTTGGCGCGGTATTTTCTGGAAAGTGTAAATTCGGGTAGTAGGAAAACAGAGGAAACTCGCCCAAATTTTTATATATTTGAGTTACTATTTTTGGCTTATGGTATGTACGGGTGCCCAGATCGGGCACTAGTCACGGCCTACGGGGTTGGGTCGTGACAAATGCCCAAAAAGTCTTTAGCTAATGTTTGGCATTTTATGACTTGTTTATAGATCGTGCGCCGAGACGTAGGTTGGACTTATCTTGAGTTTGGATTATATTGGAGAGCGTTTGAGGTATGTAAAGCCACCTTTCTTTCCTTGGCATGCCTTAGTTAAAATAGGCTATGACACGAACTTCGAGGAAACTCTATTCCCGCAATCCGAGCATGTCTATGATACGCATTTGTTTCTTGATATTCATATGTGGATGTGATGAAATATTGATCCTTATGTCCTTGGAACTACTAGTTTACCAAAGTTGCATGAAAGTTTGATTTCTAAAAAAGAATTTATTCTTTAACGATTCGAAAACTACAAACGCCCATAACTTTCACGTAAAAGCTCGGATTGCTTTGACATTTTCATAGAAGCTTGTATGATCTAGGATGAGTATGTTTTCCATAGGCGGGCCCGGCTCGGAGTCTACACCCGTCCGTGGGTCCCGCGATGCCCTTTTATGTAATTTCAACAACTTTTGAAAGAATATGTTGTAATTATTATTCGATTTCAAATATATCGTGTTACTTATCTTTTGGATTTATGACAATGATTTTATGCATATGATTACTCACGACTCCGCTCGTGCATTCTCGTTATATCCTTCGCCGAGTCCCGGACGTTTCGTTGTCGTGCGCATTATGATATACTCCGGTGTTATGCTTGTGTTTATGGATCACCGAGTCCCTCGCTCGAGGTCGGGTTCCGCTCATATTCGGTGTTATCGTGTATGGCGTTATCGTGTTTGATATGTGACGGGGATACGAGATTTGAAACTTTCGGTGTTATGCCGTGTTATGGCGCCATCGATGCGGGCGACCATATTTCCCCGTGCCCTATGCATGATTCGTATTTTTAAAGTAACATTTTTGATATTTTGGATATGCATTTACTTTCTCGTACCCTCTATTTCGATCATGACTCGTATTTGTATACTACATTTTCTCGCTTTGCATACTCGAGACATATTTCGTGCGACCCCCCTTTCTTCGGGGGCTGCGTTTTTATGCCCGCGAGGTACGGACGCGCGGCTTGGTGATCTACCCGTTTAGGACACCCTCTTCTGCCGTTGGAGTGCTCCCTTATTCCGAGCCATATTTTGGTATATATTCGTTCGTTGCATTTGTATATATTTGTTCGGGGGACGGCGGGGCCCGTCCCGTCATATGATTACGTCTGTCTGCGAGAGGTCGTGGACATGTATGTGGGTTAGGCACATTCGCATGTGTGTGTTTGTATATGTTGTGTTTCGGGGGGCGATCCCATTCGCCGGGCGACCTTGTCGGCTTGCATTTGTATATGTTTTTGGTCGTCGTGTACATTCGATAGCCTTGTCGGCTTTGTTATATACATGGTGGCGTTTGAAATATGTTTGCGACGATTGATATAATTTGAGACAATGTTTGATATTCGTATATATATAAGCCATCCGTGTGTGGCTCGTTTTGATTGTGTGTTTGGGTGCCCGCATCGGGCACTAGTCACGGCCTACGGGGTTGGGTCGTGACAAAAGTGGTATCGAACAGTCATTCTCCTCGATCAAGTGTCTACGGCACCGTGTCTAGTAGAGTCTTGTTTATCGGTGTGTTGTGCACCACATCTATAAACAAGGAAGCTGTGGCATTTTGGATGTTGTCTTTTCTTCGATCTTAGATCGTGCGATGTAGCCGTGTTATCGGTGACGACTCTTTTCCGACGCAATGTTCGTTTTCGGCCGATGCCTCCGAGGAAGGGGCCACGGCTGCCGGTATGGGCAAGTCTACGCCGGGTGAGACCGCCAAGCTCGGATGACTACTAGGGCTCGTGCCCGCATCGAGCCGGTCACAGCCTCCGACGGCCGCGTCCCGGCCACGCCGCCGGTGCATCGGAGGGATTTGAGAGCGGCTACCGCAAAGGGCGACCCCCGCCGCCCCCCCGGCCCCCGACCGCCCCCCGCCCCCGCCGGGGCGGATGAGGGACCCCGAGGGCACCCTTGTTGACCGGTTAGTCGGGGGGGTCCCCGACAGCGGGGGAGATCGCGCGAAGGGGCAACCCACGGGCCCCGTGATTTTCATTTTGTGGGCCCCGAGTTCTTCGAGTCGCCCGCAGGGCCCCCCGAGTTCCCCGCAAAATGCCCCCTTTCCCGGGGATTAGTGTTTCCCGAGACGGCCGGGAGAGGCGCTACGGGCAGTGGGCAACCGGAGAGTCGGGAGCGCCCGGACGGGGTGCCCCTCCCACCATACGGGGCGAGTTTACGAGAGGCCTTCCGGCCCATTTTCTCGCCTCGAGGCATGGCAAGCCGTAGTGACAGATTCCCCGCGTTAAAGCGAGCGGCACCGTTCGGGAGTGGCCGGTCCCAGAGTTCGATTCGGGCCGGCGAGATACGCGCCACATATGTTGTCGACATGACCGATCGGATGCACCGATATATAGTGGGGTCGGGACCGATCCTTCGTTGACTGCTTGGTGATGGCGGCCCGCACCGTGTATGGATATTGCCCGTATACGTGCCCATGCCCGGGGCATGGAGGACGCACGCAGGCGCCACCGATAGGGTTGATGATAGGGGGCCACCCAAGAGAGCTAGATCGTGTGGGTACCCGAGATTTTCGAGCGAGCAGCCTCGCTGAGCAGAGGAGACATCCTCCCCGGCGATGCACGGGCACACCCCCGCTTACCGGTCGGAGATCGGAAGGTGCAAAGGTGTGGCGTAGCTCCGGTGTTTCGTGCTCACGTTGGACGAGAGGTTCCGGAAGGTCGATGAGACCACCCGTACCTCCGTGTTCCCACCGTGGGAGACAACACCCGGAGAGTTCTTTCGCCTACATGGGTGCGTGCTTTACTTGTGGCCGTCGGTGGCCATTCGATGAGAGATTGTCCGGTTAGAGGTGGTGCGAGCAACACAGGGGCCGCCCACCGGGTCGGCCGGTGGTTCATTTTCATCCCGGTATCGGCGCGCGCCGCGGGGCGAGGTTTGCCGATCGGCGGGCCGAGGTAGGGTCGTGGTGGAGTTTGCACGCTGCAGTCCGCTTCGAACCGCATTTATGCATTAGCCACCCGACAGACCGGAGGCGCGCCAATGTCGTCTGGCGAGGCATATTACCGGTTTTCTCTCGAGACGTGTATGCACCGATTGATCCCGGTTCTACATTATCATATATTTCTCCCCCTTGTTGTAATAAAATTGGGACAGAATACGAGCCGACAGCCCTTTGGGGTAGCTACACCCGCATAGGATTCCGTTACAGCCAACAAATTTATAGAGATTGTTCGGTTGATTATCTCGTGGCCGCCGTACTAAGGCCGATTTGATAGAGTTAGATATGATCGAGTTCGATGTGATTATGGGTATGGATTGGCTAGCTTCTTGTTACGCTAATGTTGATTGTCGTTAAGATAGTCCGTTTCCCGGGGGAACCGATTATAGAATGGGTGTGTCTGACATCGCCGAGGGGTAAGTTTATTTCATACCTCAAGGCAAGAAAAAAATGATCGAAATGGGTATATTTATCATCCTGTCCGTGTTCATGATTTAGAAACAGGCACCGACTCTTCGCCCGCTCCAGAGTGGTTAATCAATTTTTAGATGTATTCCCGGTATTTAGCCTGGTCTTTTCCGAGCGGAGATAGAGTTTATTATTGATTTGTTGCCGTATACTCGTACCTATCTCTATTCCTCCGTGCTGTAATGTCACCCCGTAATTGAAAGAATTGAAAAGAACTGAGAGATTTATTAGAAAAGGGTTTTTATTAGGCCCGCGTACATCACCCCGGGGAGCGCCGTATTGTTTGTAAGAAAGAAGGATGGATCGCTACGGATGTGTATTGATTACGAAGTACTCGAATAAGGTAACCATTAAGAATAAATATCCGCTCCCAAGGATTGATGACTTGTTTGATCGGTTGCAGGTGCCGTGCTTCTCAAAGATAGACACACGGTCGAGCTATCATCGAGGGTATGGGTACGAGAGACCGATATTCCCCAAGACCTTCGTGACCCGATATGGGCCTTATGAATTCGAGTAGTGATGTCTTTTGGGCCGACAAATGCCCCAGCGTATTTATGGACCCGATGAATCGGGTATTCGGAGACCGTTCCTAGACATGTTCGTGATTGTGTTTATCAATGATATTCTGGTTTATTCTCGATCAGAAGCAGAACATGCAAATCATAAGAGCCTCCAGTACATCTTTAAGCAGAAGGAGTTGAACTTGTGACAGAGGAGGTGGTTAGAGTTACTGAAAGATTATGATGTTGATATTCTCTACCATCCGGGGAAAGCTAATGTTGTGGCAGATGCGCTTAGTCGCAAGTCTATGGGCCCCAGCGCACGTGCCATCGCAGAGAGAAGGAATTGGTTCGTGAGATCCATCGATTGGGTTGTCTCGAGTTCGTTTGGCTGATTCGGAGATCCGGGGTTTGTTCGAGGTATTGTCGAGCCCTACTATTACGCCAAGATATTAAGCGGCATCGGTATGAGGATCCTATTCGTACGGTATAGAGATGCGGCCCGGCATAGTGAGAAGACTCCGTTTGAGATTTCACCGATGGAGTGTTATTTCACGGAGGCGTATTATGTGTACACGACGTTGCGGTGTATCGCGACGACGGTGTTATGGGCGAGACACATTATGCCCGATATTCTCGTTCACCCGGTGGTCGACGAAGATGTATCATGATCCTGAGATGCTTATATTGGTGGATGGTATGAAAAGAGATATAGCGAGTTCGTCGCTCGGTGTCCGAATTGCCGGCGAGTTAAGATTGAGCACCGAAGCCGGTGGCTATTACAGGAGACGGAGATACCGACGTGGAAGGAGAGATCATTAATATGGATTTTATTACGGGTTTACCTCGCACTCCACGGAGGTATGGTTCCATTTGGGTTATTGTTGATCTACCGACTAAAATCAGCCCATTTTCTTCCGGTCGGACCACCTATTCACCGAGGATTATGCCGAGGCTTTATAGTAAGGAGATTGTGCGACTTCATGGAGTTCCTATATCTATTATCTCGACGGAGGTGCCCGGTTCACGACTAATTTACCGGGAGATCGTTTCGAGCGAGGATTGGGGACGCGGTGTGAGTCTCGGTCGACATTCCATCCCCGGTCGACGGACGGGGCCGAGCGCACTATTCGGACATTGGAAGATATGTTGCGGTCCGTGTTATTGATTTCGCAGGTAGCCGGGATGATCATTTTGCCGCTTGTTGAATTTGCTTATAACAACCGCCACCACTCCGGTATTCGATGGCACCTTATGAGGCATTGTATGGCAGAAAAGTGTAGGTCACCGATCGGTTGGTTTGATGTTGGGGAGATCGAGTTGATTGGCCCGTACGATGGTCCAAACGGGGGCGGTGGATAAGGTGAAACTCATTCGGGAGCGGTTGTTAGCGACCCCGAGTCGACGAAATCATATGCTGATAATCGTCGTCGACACTTAGAGTTTCAGATTGGTGATTGGGTTTTCCTGAAAGTGTCACCTATGAAAAGTGTTATGAGATTCGGCAAGAAAGGGAAGCTCATTCCGAGATACATTGGGCCTTATCAGATTATTCGTAAAATAGCCAAGGTTGCCTATGAGTTAGATCTGCCAGCTGACTTGGGAGCGGTACACCCGGTATTTCATGTTTCTATGCTTCGTAAATGTATTGGTGACCCTTCCAGAGTATTTCCCGTAGATGATATCCAGTCGCCGGAAGGATCTATCCTATGAAGAGGTACCTACGACCATATTGGATCGTCGGGTAAGAAAGTTGCGGAACAAAGATGTGGCTTCTGTTAAAGTGCTATGGCGGAATAATAACTTAGAAGAAGTGACCTGGGAAGCTGAGTAGCAGATGAAGCAGAAGTATCCTCACTTGTTTCCAGTGCCTACAGGTAATCCAATTCTCTACTTGACTATGTCGTTTGAAAAGTGAATTGTCGATCGATGAATAAATTGTTGTGATAGTTGAAAAAGAAACTCCCCCAAATTGTTTGTATGACCCGTAGGTTAGTTTAACATTCGAGGACGAATGTTCTTAAGCGGGGGGGGGGAGGATGTTATATCCGTATTTTCGCACATTGGAACAATCGGATTAATTATGATAAGTTAACGACAAAACTATTCCGGGATACAAAGTCGAGACTTTTGACCTTAGATTTTATTTTGAGTCATAAGTTGTGCATGAATTTGTTGGCATTGAACAATTAGGAAAATTTGGGACCAAAAGTGATAAAATTGGAAGTTGAAAAATCACCCATTTTCCATGTTTGGCCGTGTAAGTGTGGGAGTTGGCCCACACAAATTGTGGACAATTTTAATTGGTCCAACACTTGTGTGGGCCAAGGGACCCTTGACTAAGTCTTGCATTAGTTAAAAGATGACCAACTACTCATTCTCATCTCACTTAACACTTAGACAAAAAAAAGAGAGCAAGAAGTGAAGAGAGGGAGGCTCTCGGCCAACATCGCCAAAAATCAAGTCCCATTTCAAGCCCTTCTAAAATTATTTCCTTGGTACAAACCCACTATTTTGAGGTCCCTAAGTAGCGTGGAAGCGTCGTTGGAGTGATCAACCCACTAATTTTCATTATTTCAAACCCTAGCCTCTTGTGGAATTGAAGAGAAAAGGTAAAATTGATTATGTTTTATGTGTTGTAGAGGTTGTATGTATGTTGTAGTATGCTAAAATGAAGGAAATTCATGAAATATGGCATGTTGAAGTGGAGGTGGTGAATGTAGTGTTGAGCCGTGTAAGTATGTGTGTGTTGTGTTGTGTTGTGTTGTGTTGAAACTATGAATTAATGTCTAGTTAGCATATTATGATCATTGTAAGGTGAAGAACGATTGAGAATCATCCATATATGTATATGTGTAGTGTTGGTCGAAATGGGTCATATTATGACAATGAACGAATTGATATCGCTTAATGTTTTAGTTGTCGTCGTTATGAATTCTATGTTGGAAATGAATGTTTAATGACTCAAATTGATGTTGTAATTGTTACGGACTGATTTTGGAGATTTTTGTACATTTAATGTATTTTGCATTGATGAGAATGGCATTGTTAGAATGTGAATTGTAGACACAAATCATGGTTTGGAAATGAGAAACATGTTGAAGGGTGTCTCGAGTTTGAAATTTGCTCTCTACCGGATTGGGGAAAAATTTAGATTGCTGGAAATGTTGTATGAATTGCTTAGAATGTCTTTAAATATTGTTGGTATGGGTTCGAGTTAGTATGTGAATGTATAAGCGTCGATGTTGGTTTGAAGGTAAGCCGTTGAATTGAAATTATGAATGTTGTTGAATGAGGGAAAAAGAGAGCTATTATTGTTGCATTGCCTTTCGGATTGGTTGTTGATGTTGCTAGGTTGGTTATTGTTGTTGTTGTTGATTGATTTTGGCCGAGTTAAATTTCGTAAGGTGGCCTTATTTATAGGGGAAATGCTGCCCAAATTTCTGTAGAATTAAGGGCAAATTTGGAATTAAATGCCCAAAAAGTCTTTAGCTAATTTTTGGCATTTTATGACTTGTTTATAGATCGTGGGCAGCCCGAGACGTAGGTTGGACTTATCTTGAGTTTGGATTATATTGGAGAGCGTTTGAGGTATGTAAAGCCACCTTCTTTCCTTGGCATGCCTTAGTTAAAATAGGCTATGACACGAACTTCGAGGAAACCTATTCCCGCAATCCGAGCATGTCTATGATACGCATTTGTTTCTTGATATTCATATGTGGATGTGATGAAATATTGATCCTTATGTCCTTGGAACTACTAGTTTACCAAAGTTGCATGAAAGTTTGATTTCTAAAAGAATTTATTCTTTAACGATTCGAAAACTACAAACGCCCATAACTTTCCACGGAAAAGCTCGATTTCTTTGAAATTTTCATAGAAGCTTGTATGATCTAGGATAAGTATGTTTTCATAGGCGGGCCTGGGCTTCGGGTCTACACCCGTCCGTGGGTCCCGCGATGCCCTTTATGTAATTTCGACAACTTTTGAAAGAATATGTTGTAATTATTATTCCGATTTCAAATATGACTGTGTTACTTATCTTTTGGATTTATGACAATAATTTTATGCATATGATTACTCACGACTCCGCTCGTGCATTCTGTTATATCCTTCGCCGAGTCCCGGCTCTGCTCGTTGTCGTGCGCATTATGATATACTCCGGTGTTATGCTTGTGTTTATGGATCACCGAGTCCCTCGCTCGAGGGCCGGTTCCGCTCATATTTGGTGTTATGCTGTGTATGGCGTTATGCTGTGTTTGATATGTGACGGGGATACGGAGATTTGAAATTTTCTCGGTTTCTTGCCGTGTTATGGCGCCCATCGCATGCGCGACCATATTTCCGTGCCTTATGCATGATTCGTATTTTTAAAGTAACATTTTGATATTTTGGATATGCATTTACTTTCTGTACCTCTATTTCGATCATGACTCAGATTTGTATACTACATTTTCTACTTTGCATACTCAGTATATATTTCATCGACTCCCCTTTCTTCTGGGTGCGTTTATTCACCCGCAGTACAGACGCACGGTTCTGGTGATCCACCCGTTTAGGACCCTCTTCTCGCTCGTCGGAGTGCTCCCCTATTCGGAGCCATATTTTGGTATATATTCGTTCGTTGCATTTGTACATATTTGTTCGTGGGTACGGCCCCCGTCCCGTCATATGATTCTCGTCGTCCGTTTAGAGTGTCCGTGGACACGGCGTGGGTTAGCCTACCGCAGACTGTGTGTGTTTGTATATATATGTTGTGTTTGGGGCGATCCCATTCGCCGTGGCATCCTTGCCCGCTTGCATTTAGCATGTTTTTGGGCCGTCGTGCCATTCGACAGCCTTGCTCGCTTTGTTATACATGGTGGCGTTTGAAATATGTTTGCGACGATTTGATATAATTTGAGACAAGATGTTGTTTGATATTCGTATATATATAAGACATCCGTGTGTGTGGCTGCGTTTGATGTGTGTGTGGGGGTGCCCGGATCGGCACTAGTCACGGCCTACGGGGTTGGGTCGTGACAAAAGTGATATCCGAGCGATTCGTCCTCGAAATTTCTACGGACCGTGTCTAGAGTCTTGTTTATCGGTGTGTTGTGCACCACATCTATAAACAGCAGTTACGTGGCATTTAGGATGTTGTCTTTT
The DNA here is from genome assembly GCF_029784015.1 of Lycium ferocissimum. Classification (NCBI taxonomy): domain Eukaryota; kingdom Viridiplantae; phylum Streptophyta; class Magnoliopsida; order Solanales; family Solanaceae; genus Lycium; species Lycium ferocissimum. Next base: position 13,445,074 of record NC_081353.1, read on the forward strand.
TCTTCGATCTTAGATCGTGCGATACAGCCGTGTTATCGTGACGACTCTTTCTAACGCAATGTTCGTTTCGCCGATGCCTCCGAGGAAGGCCACCGCCTGGCGGTGGCCCCGGGGCAAGTACGGTGAGACGGCCCAAGCCCGGATGACTACCAGGCTCGTGCCATCGAGCCGGATATTGTGCCTCCGACGGCTAGCCCCGCTACGCCGCGCATCGAGGGATTTGGAGCGCTACGACACGCGGCACGGGGCGGCCCCGCCGGCCCTCCCGGCGGCCGGTACTGTGCCTCGCGGGGTCCCCGGCCCGAGGGGCGGATGATGGGACCTTACGAGAGGCAGTCCAGTTGTTGACTCGGTTAGTATGGCAGGTCCCCGAACGGGGAGCAGGGACGATGGGGCGCGCAGACAGGGCGCCGACAGCTCACGGCTCGTGATTTTCTACTTTGTGGGCCGACCGCAGTTCTTCGGGTCAAAGCCCGCAGGACCCTCAGCTAGTTCATCGACGGATGCGGCGTACCACCGCGGCTGATTAGTGCTTCCGAGACGCAGTCGGTTGAGATGGCGTCATACGGAGGTTGCACGATAAGCGACTAAACTGGCATGAGTCGTGGATGCTGTCGTAGGCGAGGGTGCCCTGGGCCAGTACCGCATGGGGCGAGCCGGTTCAGGCCTTTCCCCGCACATTTGCTCGCCTCCCCGAGGCACGGACGAGCCGAGGGACGGGGTCTGGCGTCGTTAAAGGCAGGGGCGTACCCGCCCGGGAGTACGGTCTGAGGAGTTCGATTCGGCCCGTCGGCGAGATACGCGCCTACATATGTTGTCGACATGACCGATCGGATGCACCGACATATATGTGGGCGGACCGCACTTCGTTGACGAGCTGCTTGGTGATGGCGGCCCGGACGGGGCATGGATATTGTTCGTATACGTGCCCATGCCCGTACTGAGGCCGCACGCAGGAGGGCGCCGGCCGGGATGGGGTTGATGACAGGGGCCGGCCCCAAGAGGGCTAGATCGTCTGGGTACTGTGGGGATTTCCGATGTGGCCGTGCCTCGTCGTCGGCGAGAGCGAATATCCTCCCCGGTCGACGACGGGCACACCCCCGGCCCCCGCAATGAGATCGCAGAGGTGCGGACGTTCTCAAGGGCGGGTCGAGCTCCGGTTTTCGTGGCCGCGGTTGGACGGAGAGGTTCCGGCGGTCGAGATGGATTCACCGTACCTCCGTGTTCCCCGCGTGAGCACGCGCACTCGGAGAGGGTGCTTTCGCGCCACGGTGCGTGCTTACGGCCGTCGGGGGCCATCGTGTTACGAGAGATCGTCCGGTTAGAGGTGGTGCAAGAAATAAGAATGTTATAGCCCGTACTTTGTACGTTCGGATACTTTGGAGAAAGCAGCGAAGTTAAGGATAAGATCATTTTCAAGAATTATTTTAATGTACGAGTTGTTAGGAGTATTATTTATGAACATTGGTAGTATGGAAATATTGAGAAAGGCTAAGGGTAAAAAGGAAAATTTGCAAAGTGGCATCATGGGAATAATGTGGAAGGCTAGGGGCAAAACGGTAAATTCACACAAGGTTCATGAAAGTTCCAAAGAGGGGCCATATTGGCCATGTGACAAAAAAAAAATAAGAAGAAAAAAGAAGGGAATTAGTCATCTTGGGAAATTTGAAGAAAATTCTAGAAGATAAAAAGGAAAAGAAAAAGAAAAGAAATCTCTAGAAAAAAATTATATAGAGGAGAGGGCATGTGCCCCTCACATGCTTGTAGAAACTCTATATATATATAAAGGAGGGGTCATCATTTTAATTCAAGAGTGGAGAGAAAGAAAGAAAGAAAGAAAAAAAAAAAAAAAAAAAGGGGGAGGTTCGGCCATGGCTAAGGAAAAATTGGCCATGGAGAATTGATTGAGAAAAATTATCTCCTACTAGTTTTCCTATCAAATGGAAGGTCCTCTACAACATGGTGTGCTTGTTGGAGCAATTCAATCCTTAGTTTGTGCAATATATGCCCCTAGCCGAATAAAAAGTTATGTAGAAAAAGGTATGAATTTAATCCTCTCTTACATATGTTTTGGATAGTTGTGTATGTTGTGGTGTGTGGGAATGAATGGAATTCATGGAAATATGAAAGTTATGAATGTGGTTGAATGTGCATAGTGTTGGCCGTGTGTGTGATGTGTGGTATAGAAAGAATGAATTAATTTTATGTAGTGTGTTGGTTATTGTTGTAATGTATAGGAAAAGATGGAAAATTTATAAAATATGTTGTTGTAGTACTGTGGCCGAGAATGAGTTAATTTGATATAGCATGTTGTGTTGTTGTTGTAATGTGTAGAGATGGATGAAAATGCATAAAAATATGTAAGAAGTTGTTGTGGCCGAATGGTAGAGGGTTTGGTAAGTTGTAGAAAGTGATTTTATTTGACATCCTAGTTGTTGTCGTTATGGATTATGTGACGTAGAATGAAGGTTGTTGTTGAAGTTAACGTATATGAATGATAATGAAATGCATGGTTGTTGTTGAAGTTGAAGGTTTCGGATAAAGTAGCATGTTGATTGAGTTGATAGAATATTATGTGCATCGAATTGAATTGAATTGAATTGAATTGGATTGGATTGAATTGAACATTGAGGTGTTACTAGAATAATTGTTGGTATTTTTGATAGTTTGGCCGGGTTGAATTCCCAGATTGTTGTTGATTAAAATTTACCGAGTTAGATTCTCGAGGATGGTGTATTTACAGAGGAGAAGCTGCCGAAATTTCGGCAGAATATAAATGAATTTGTTTGAAGGATTGAGATAAGTATATGGTGATGAGTCTAATGATTATGTCAACTCTCTTGAATGTAGACTAACAAGTTTGGATGGATAAGCGTAGCTAGTAAGGCGCGACACAGGTATGTTAAGGCTCGTCCCTTTTCCTTCTATGGCATGAATCATACGTTGCGATTTTATAAATGCGCCCACAACGTCCTTATTTTCAAAAGTTAGAAGTTATGATTCCAAAGCATGATTTTCCTTCCTAAAAGTCTACGAATGTTTTCTAAAATATCTATTTTTCTCCAAAAATCTAAGCTTTACGATTCTTGAAAGATTTTATGACCAAACTAACGACTATGATTTTATATGAGAAAATGACTAGGACGAATATGTCAAGGATAAGTTCTTACTATGAATACGACGATATGAAATGTTAAGCTAATTTTCGGATAATGATTATTTTAAAGGTTTCAAAGTATATGAAATGATATGTCATGACCCTGTTTTATGTTTTCCCGTGATGTTATCCTTGATTGATAGTCTCGCCTTATAATTGTTCCTTCATGCGAGGGCAGGCGATCCCGATTATCCATAATGTGATCGGAGGTTACCGACCTTACGTCACTCCGATAGAGTTGTAATTTTCATTTGGGCTCTCATGCATGCTTTATTTTTACGTATGATTTATTTTATGACACCGTGCCGTTCGACGGGCGGCCGGGCTGTACCACCCGTTAAAGGGGGGGGCGCATTATACCCCGACGCGGGAGGCCCGGACGCGGGCTCATTACACCGTTCCTATATGGACGGGCAGCTATACACCGATCCTACGTGGAGGCGCTTACTTACGTATATTTACATGTTTTTTTAAAAGCTAGCATGCATGGCATCCGCCCAAGGGGCACTCGGATGACAGTATTACTCCTTTATTCCATGGTCTCGGCCAAGCGTTACACCGTACCTATATGGTCGGGGCAAGAGTCCACCGCACCTATATGGTCGGCTATTTATACACCACACCTACACACCCGGGCGCTTTACTTGCGCATCTATATAGTATTCCAAAAAGGGTAAAGTTAACTTGCACAATATCTATCATGGTAGACAAACAAAGAGTTACAAAGTTATATCACTCTCCTATGATGTGTTTTATGTTCTCTATTATGATTTCGTGATATTACTCATGCCTTACATACTCGCACATTGCTCTCGTCGACGCCCCCTTTTCGTGGGCGCTGCGTTTCATGCGCGCTGGGTGTGCACTCGCACAAGTAAGAGCTATTGCCGAAGGCGTTCCAATGAGTTGGTAGACTCCATTTGTACCCGGGAGTGCCGCCGAGTCGATCATATGTGCCGTGCGCTTGCTCGAAGCAGAGACTTTGCGCACGCAGTCGCGAGTCCGCAGTCTCGCCTTTGAGAGTGGGTCCGTAGCTAATATATTTTATTACGCATTATGTTACGAGTCCTTACACTTACGGTACCGTGTTTAAATTGAGAAACGTCAAAAGAAATTTTGAAAATTTTACTATGTATTTTACCCTGTATTTGATCTAAGCATCCAAAGAGAATATGTGAGTAATAAGAGTCAGCGGGTTCGCTCGGCTCCGAATATGGGGTCGGGTGCCCATCACACCCTAGTAAAGTCGGGGTGTGACAAAGTGGTATCGAGCAAAGCCTGGCCTAAGGGATGTCCGCAAAGTCGTGTCCGGTAGAGTCCCGTTTATGGGTGTGAAGCCGGCCACATCTATAGACAGGAGGTCGCGGGCATCTAGGAATGGTTGACCTTCTTTCGTCATTAGATCGTGCGATAGAGCCAAGACATAGGAAGTAAGATTCATTATATTAATCGTTGATTTCCGTAGGCGCCCAGTATCGGTGGAAAAAGGCGAAGAATGATATGGAAGTCGAACGAGGTGAGACTGGACGGATATATTTGTTCTGTTACGTGGAGCTGGGCGCCAGACAGGAAATAGTCATACATGCAGGCGGAAGGTGAACATCAGGAATTAGAAAGGGCAAAACGGTCATTGTAGAAGAAAGGACCTATTACGAAAATATCTCGGAAGTTGTAAAGTTTTGATTAGCTTCAGATCGAGTAGTAAAGGCCATGTGAGAAAGCGGACGCAAAAATATCGTTGTTAAGGCACCGAATCTCACCAAAGTTTCGAGGTTAAGCGTGCTCGTTTGTGGGGAGCAATTTCGTGATGGGTGACCCGGGAAGTAAACTAAGAGTTTTACAAATTGAGATATAAGGGACAAACGAGAAGCTAAGAGTGACCTAAGGGAAATCGTAGTATACGGAATGGTCGGGAGCTATACGGGGTCACATAAAACGAGGTAGGTTAGATCGGAGAAGAGATGTGAACGCGTCACGAGCTCCGGAAAGTTGGATAGGCTTAAATAGCGTTTGGAAGTACTTTTGGGTTAGTTGATAGTAAAATATAGATATATATGTATA
>NC_081353.1:13450391-13564661 GCF_029784015.1 Lycium ferocissimum
TGTATGGTTATGACTTGTGTTGGGGCGTACCCATTTGTAGGTAAGCGACCTTGTCGGCTTGCGTAGACATATATATATTTATCATAGGGTACTTCGTGCATAAAGATAGCCTTCGGCTTTATGTTTTGTTAGGGGACGTTCCTATAGATATATATGACGGCCTTGCGCTTTTGAACGATATTAACTGTTAAAGGTTATAACTCGTCAGGAGACAGGTAGCTTTGACTTGCCTATGTCTTCCTTTATGCTTATATCAGTTCGTTCATGCTAGCGATGTATGATTATAGGTAACATGTGTATACGGGTGCCCGGCTTGGGCACTAGTCACGGCCCATGGCGTTGGGTCGTGACAACAACACATATAAACCATCTACAACACATGAAAATAAGATTAAAACTCACCTTTCTTCTTCAACTTCTCAACTTGTCAAAAGTGGTGGATGAAGAAAACGAGCAAACTAACGCTTCGAACAACACTTCCACGTTAACGAGCACCCTTGAATTAACAAGTTTGCTTGAAGAAATTATTTTCTTGATGGCTCTTTTTTGGTATTGAAATTTGGCATCAATGGCCGAATATGGCCTTTTGTTTCTCCTCCTCAAGCTTCTTGATTTTTCTTGAAATTTCTAAGTGTGAAAGTGGTGAAATAAGATGACTTAGTCATCTTTTTATTTACAAGTATTGGCCATCCATGTGGCCCTTGGCCCACCCAAGGTGGCCGGCCACATGCCTCATGTTTTCTTCTTTTTTTTTTTTTTTTTTTTTGTTTTTCATAATAATAATACACTTTCCAAAAATAGCATACCTTCCAAAAATGGAATTTGACCCCAAATGTTTCCTTAACACTTCCATGCCAATAAAATCATACACAACTTAAGCCTTTAACATATACAAAAGTCTCTACTTCGTATATCGGGATAGTCTTGTCCTTAACTTATCAAGGTTGACTCGGATTATCCCAACGTGCGAAATACGGGATATAACAAACATCAACGCTCACATGTTCAAGTACTAATCCGAGATCATTCAAACAAGATTCAAGAACACTTCAAACAATCCGCACAATATTCAAAACAACCCAACCAAAACACCATTCCACCCGAAACCTCCCCAAACCCGAGAACACAACAACAACAACACATTCCTCTCTCCCAAATTCATGAATTACACCAACAATCCACACGTTAACAATGTCATTCTCATAAATATAAAAACTACATTACAATCACGTTGACTTCCAAAACAGCCCCCAACAATTACAACTTCAACTTGAATCATTAAACTTTCATTATCAACATAGAATCTACAACAACAACAACCAAAATACTAAATAAAATTAGTTCATTCTTTGCCATACCAAACAAGCACTATTCGGCCACCACCACAACACACCAATTTCATGATTTTTATCCATTCCTCCACACTACAACATGTACAAATCATTCATAACATATGAAAAAGAAGATTAAACCTTACATTTTCCACTTAACTCCACAACTTGGCTAGGGTTGTAAATGATGAAAACGAGTGGTTTGTTGACTCCAACAACTACTCCACGTTAACAAGGACCTTCCAATTGGTTGAAAAGCTAGAAGAAAATATTTTTTTTTGATCAATTTTTCAAGGTTCTTGTTCGGCTAGCTATGGACGAATGACTCCCTTTTTTTTCTCCAAGTTTCTATAAGCTTCTAAGGGGCGAAGATGATGAATATAATTAAAATGTCATCTTCCATATACATATAATATGCATCCATGTGGACCATGGCCCACACCACCTTGGACGGCAACTTGGCCCTTTTGTTCATGAATTAATAACTTTCCAATATTCACTTTTAACCCCAAATTTTCCTTAATATTCCATGCCAAATAAAATCATAAGCAACTTGTGCCTTAAAACAATATCAGAAAATAGCCTCTACCTCGTATCCCGGAATAGTCTTGTCCTTAACTTATCGCAGTTAGCTCGGAATGTCCCAATGTACAAATTACGGGATATAACAGGGTCCTTCTTAGGACTTACTCAAATTTCCATGTACTACTCATATGTCTCTTCATACGTCCTTTATAAAACTCTGACGTGTGGGCCCCACTTATCGTGCAGCAATGAGGGTTTCTCATTAAGTGCCATATGAACCAATTCACCCCATAGGGTCTCCAAATGTCATATATATGTTATTATTATATTCTTATAATATAACCTTCATCCTGAACCCGGGCCCCAAAATTTGTTCAGCGATTTCGCGCCTCGTAGCCGCGCGTTCGCGCTGTGTTGGCCCTTGGCCTTCTGCGCGTTCGCGCCACTCCCTGGCGCGTTCGCGCAGACCATTTCCCTGGTCTGCCAGCCCGACTTGTAATGTCTATATCTCTTTACCCCGATGTCCCATTGAGGAGCGATTTGTTGCGTTAGAAACTAGACTTCCCGAACTTCACTTTAGACTTTTGTTTCACTTCAAAACTCTTAATATACTAAAACATATTCTTTCTTCCAGTTAGACCAAAATTCGTACCAAACCTTTCCCAACTTTCTTTCAAAGCCTCGGAAGCTTAATCTCCTTAGTTCACTGGTCTTCCAATCCTCCTATAACCCGTTATGCGAACTCGGACTCTTATAATCGTAATGCGAGCACCTATGATCTTGCATCTTGTTATATCCCGTATTTTTATACGACGAATTATTCGTAAGCTAATCGACATAAGTCCGAGGACAAGATTATTTTTGGATATGCGACAAGGACTTTTAATCCCCGATATCAACATGGCACGATTTGCCTATAAATTTCAAATAGCATGGAAATATTAATAGAGATTAGTGATTAATTTAACCATGATTAAATTATTAAGTGGGGATTAGTGATTAATTATAATTAATTTAGCCTAATTAGACCATTAAGTGGGCCCCACAACACATGGATGAATATGATTGGTCCATGAAGGATAATGGGACACATGTCAAGGGTTGGAAATGTGTCACCACTCTGGAGGTCATATATAAATAGAAAAGATGACTAGCCATTCATTTTTCATTCACAAAATGGAATTCAAGGGAGAGGAATTCAGCCATGGCAGCTCACGGCCATGGCTGGTCTTGAGAAAAATGATTTCCATGGCTAATCAAGTCCTAAAGTGTTCTACCTATTTATCTTCATGTCTTAGTTGAAAGAGAAACCATAAACATGCCATGGAAGTTCTTGTAAGCCCACGGCCATGGCTGATTTCTTGCAAGTTTATGATCTTGATCCAAATAATTTTTCCAAGGTATTTCAACTCTTTGGAAGGTGTATAATAATGTGGGATTGATCCTAGATAGCAAGAACAAGTATTAAATTCAAGGCACAAATTCTAGCCAAGTTGAGAAGCCAAGTGTTAAAGGTAAGGTTTACTCTTCGTTGGCATGTATTATGGGTGGTTTATGCATGTTGTAGTGTGTAGAAATGAATGAAAATCATGGAATTATGTATGTTGGTGTTGAGGCCGTGTAGGGGCTGTTTGTGTAGGGAAATGGTGAATTGATTTACTTGATATTTTGGTTGTTGTTGTCATGGATTTTATGGTGAGAATGAAGGTTTAATGGTTCAAGTTGGAGTTGTAATTGTTTGTGGGCTGTTGTAGAAGCTAATATGATGTTAATATAGTTTCTTGCATTCATATAAATGATGTTGCTAAACGTGTGGTTGTTGGTATGATTTGTGAAATTGGAAGAAAGGAATGCATTGTTGTTATTCTTGTTGAACTTGGAAGATTATATGTCGTATGGTGTGTTGGTTGGGCTGTTTGGAATGTTGTATGGGTTGTTTGGAGTGTCCTCGAGTCATGTTGAATAGTCTCGGGTCGATACTTGAATGCATGATTAGTGATGTTGACTTGGTTGTATTTGGTTGGTTTGAATATAAGCGAAACATCGTCTAATTGTCTAGAAAGGAGTTACTAACATTAGAATGCATTTTGAACCTCTTCGTAGTTTAATCGTAGTTCTTGACGTCTTAATATAGGTTGAGATATTATTAGGCAGCGTATACGTGTTGTGTTGCGAGTAAACGCTAAAGGTATGTAAAGCCTATCCCTTCTTTCTTTGGCATGTCTTAGATGTAAGTAAGATACGATATGAGCTTTGGGGTAACTCTATTCATAAGTTCCGAGCATGTTTATGATTCTTATTCACTTCTTGATATTAGAATTCTTAATATAGTCGAGCTATTGTCCTCGAGTCTTTTGTATGATTGGATAGTAAATGATGCATAAAGGTTCCTATTCTTAAAGGATTCCATAATGAATAATGTCTATAACTTTTATAAACTGACTCGGATAAACTTAATACATGTCTATAATCCCTGAGGCCTTATTTTGATATAGTTCATAATAATAGTCAAAGAGTACTGAATATGACTATCATCCTGATACTCGAAGCGTTGATTAGTCTACTTATCTATTGAGTCTCAAAAGATAATTTATATGCATATGGTTACTCACTACTCTGCTCGTGCATACTGTTGTTACATCTTTCACCGAGTCCCGGGCCGGGTATGTTATCGTGCGCAGTTTCATTGCATTGTTCACCGAGTCCCTCGCTAGAGGGTCCGGTATGTTATATATATGTTATGGTGTTATGCTGTGTTATGGTGTTATGCTTTGTGTTATGGTGTTATCTTGTGTTACGGAGTTATCTCGTGTTACGGAGTTATCTTTGTGTTACGGAGTTATGCTGTGTTCTGGAGTATGCTGTGTTATGGTGCCAAAGACGGGGTGGCGACCATGTTCACCGAGTCCCATAATGGGCCGGATATGATATATGATATTGACATGCATGATTGTGTTTCAAAAGTAAGCATTTTGGTATTCTGGATATTGTACTCATTTTTTGTACTTCCTATTTCGGTTATGATCTTGTTTACTGTATTTCATGCTTTATATACTCAGTACATATTCCATACTGACCCCCTTTCTTCGGGGGGCTGCGTTTCATGCCCGCAGGTACAGATGCTCGCTTCGGTGATCCGCCAGCTTAGGATTTCTATCCAGCTATCTTGGAGTGCTCCCTTGTTCCAGAGCCTAAATTTTTGGTACAGATTCTCCTGATGTATATGCGTGTTTATCCAGGGGTACGGCGGGGCCCTGTCCCGTCATATGATACTGTTGTTACTCTTAGAGGTCTGTAGACATATGTATGGGTTTGTATATAGTTGTTGTACAGTTATGTATGTGTGACTTATGTTTTGGGACGTTCCCATTCGTAGTGGCAGCCTTGTCGGCTTGCATTTGTATATAGTTGGGGCATTCCCACATGTTATGATAGCTTTGCCGGCTTATATACGATGTTATCTGTTGGAAGTTGTAGCTCCTCGGGAGACAGGTTGCTGTGATATGTATATATATGCGACAGTTTTAAGACGACGTCTTGCCTTTTTATATATAAGTGCTTTATTATGCTAGTTGTGGATGATTATAGTTAACAGGTGTATACGAGTGTCCATCTCGGGCACTAGTCACGGCCTACGGGGTTGGGTCGTGACACATCTTCTCGACAATACTCCGGTGTCTGCAATTGAATAGCTAATACCTAATGAGTCTCAACGTACAGAAACTACGGGGTGTAACATCCTCCCCCCCTTAGAAATATTCATCCTCGAATGTTGAAGTACTGCCAACCCACAACACCATCTTTGATTCCTTAGAACCGTTATTCTTCCCTTAGGGTCCGATTACCGTTTGCTTAGATTATAACTTGGTTCAGTCTCTTCTCATCTTCCTTTAACTCTTTCATTGCTTCCAGTCAGCTTCTTCCACTTCTTTGTCCTCATGTACATGGTCGGAAATTAACTAGCACCTCGCTCTCATTTTGTCTCCATTATTGTAGTCTTGCTTATCGTGCCATAACTATTCATCGGCCTGTAAGTACTCTCTTTTTCTCGCTTCTTGTTTCCTTGTTAGTGGGCAATTACCTTTCTCATTTATGGCGTCCTCTTTGCGTTTACTCCTTCGGTACCATCTCGGGCTATCCTTTTATACTCGTTGATTTTTAAGTATGCACTTTACCGAATTCGTAGCTCGTTAGTCGGGCTCCTATTCCCTTACATTCATCACTTTGCTCTCTCTTACCCTTACATTCCAATTGCTTATTCAACATTACTTTGTCGCTAATGTGCATAATGGTTATGTTTCTTTCCAAGGCCAGTTATATCGATATCCGAAACACGTATATACATAATGTTTCTTCGCCATTTATTATCCTTCGCAGTCCAGTTGCACTTATGGCAAACTTATAATCCAAGTTCAACTAAATTTGTAGCTCGCCACATTTTTGAGCTCCTGCCACAACTATTTCTTTAACCTCCTTCCCTCAAATCTCGCAATACAACCCAGAAGCATAGGGCTACAACAATTCTTATTCCATTACGACTCTCTTGTAATGTAAATATATTTGTCTTCGATTCCCTTGTACCGGCGATCACTTCGTCAGTCATTATTCCCTATTGGCTTTCCGGTGTAACTTTCTTGCAATTGTAATTAGGCATAACTCTACGTTGATGGTTCATATATTTCCCTAGTATATGCTCTCATGTTCAGGATACTTAGTGATTCATGAGATGTTTTCTAATATCCGGTGGTACAGTTTTCCTTTATTTCCATTCATAAGAGCAACGTTCTTCCTTTCTTCGAAAAATTACCAACTACCAATCTTTGTTGCTTTTGTTACGATAGTCGTTGTCATCCCAAGTGTCCCTTGAGTTCGTCATTCTCTCTATCACCCTTGGTGAATTTAACTTGGAAATCTTTCTTGTTCTTTTGATTACCTTTTAAGGCATATCACTGCATACTTAGGTATGGCGCATTTTTTTCCCTTTGCGAGGGATTCAAATCATGGTCTAGAAATATCGTAGTTCATATTGGCGCGAAGTGCTCACTTGAGTTGTCTTCCATACTTTCTCCCTATGTCTGCCTTATGGTAGCCTTATTGTCAATTCGTTTCTACTTTTTTTTTATGCCTTCTTGATATGTCAATACGCCCCGAGCTTGGCCTTGAGCCGATAAATTTCTTTTTGGAGCTTAAGAACATCATAATTCCTTTCAAGTCTAATATAATATGTTCTTCCCTCCTTATTAAGGAGGTCCTTATACGCCAATAGCCTTCAAGTATCCATCGTCTTCGATAATTACCTGCCGCCCTTCACGATCTTCTTACAGCTAGGGTTCCATCACCGTATGGTCTGACTTATCTATCTTTTTGCTAGTTGCACTCTTGTGTCCAATCACAATACTTATAAGGGTTAGATCCAATTTCGATGCCTTCTTTTTCGTCTTTTCACACCCCTGCCTTTGATAACTAACGGTTTTCCTAGGCCCATCAGTTAATGGGGACATCGAGATTCACTACGTCCTTTATGAAGTCTTCGGTTATACTTTACTCCTCGTATTTCTTCCCGACTTTACTTATAACATCTCTAAAACTTCTTACCCTGAGTTCTTCTTCCATTATGTGTTTGTGTTGCAGCTGTGCATCCAAGTTATCCAAGTTTTTCGAGTGTCCTGCTACTTCTTGCTCTTAGTACGGAATTCTTACAATTGCACTTGCTGATGGTAGCTCTTGTACTTATATCAAACATCTCAAATCTCTTCCCTAAGGATTCCTTCCTTCAACTTACCCTTAAAGTTTCCGATTCCTTAGTTCGGCTAATGAATTAGGGGTGAACTCTTTTCCAAGGGTCTTTGTCATGCAGCGAATTCAAACCGCTTCGTTCTCTTTGATCTCTGCGTATCTTTCTTACGCTTCACAAATATTCCCGGCCTTTGTCTTGGTCACCAGCTCGTTCCCATCCAACGTGATATCTTTAGTCATTTCCTTGAGTTCTCATGAAATACCTACAAAGTTCATCTTGGCATTCATTTCTTACTTCCCTTCTTAATACCATAGCTTGCTCGTATGCCCATGTATGTCTACTCCTCGTATATTCGTCCTGCTTTCCTTATAGCCATATCTCTAGTCCAAGCCCATTATCTTATGCCATCAATGTTGACCTTTAACGGAGGCTTCATTTTATCCTAGTACAATCGAAAATATAAGGAATAATATATATATATATATATATATATATATATATATCTATGACAAAATAGAATTCGAATCGATCGCTACATTTACATATCATGGGAAGAAATTGATGCTATACCTGTAATAGCATTAGGGAAAGGCTCATGATCCTATTGCTCAGCTAATGTATAATCACGGTGCTGAGGGCTGCCGGAACTAGACACTCTTCCTCTACTTCTACCACGACTAGCTGGTACCTGCGACCCCTGTTCCAAAGGGCGTACCGATAATGACGAACCCATTACTGGTCCTGTAGGCTGGGCCGTATCCTTACCACCTCGGGACAGACACTCACGCATAATATGGCATGACCGGCCACAAGCATAACAAATATCTAAACCTAATCGGTATGGTCCCCAATGTAATTTACCGCACTGAGTACATTGTAGTGTAGGTGGCCTCATCCGGGCAGAGTCACCCTTATACTGTATACCCGAGATTTTGGAACTCTGGCTCTATTTCCAGTGCTACCTAAGTTTATGATTCTCGAGACTCCCGTGACATCGTTGATTTCATCTTGCGATGGTTGATCCTTCAAGGATTGATATGATGATAGCGGTAATGCTAATGATGATGTTGATTTCATTTATGTATTTTTATGTATATGTATATATGTATGTATGTATGCATTGCATCCCACTGATAAGTTGGACATAGCACCGAGTCCCGAAAGGGCCGGGTAAGATAACACCGAGTCCCGAAAGGGCCGGGTAAGATAGCACCGAGTCCCAAAAGGACAGGGTAAGATAACATCGAGTCCCGAAAGGGCTGGGTAAGATAACACCGAGTCCCGAAAGGGCCGGGTAAGATGATACCGAGTCCCTAAAGGGCCGGGTAAGATGATACCGAGTCCCGAAAGGGCCGGGTAAGATGATACCGAGCCTACATGGCCGGGTAAGATAACACCATGTAAGATGCTATAGGTATATAAATATATGTATCTATATATATTACCGCGCCTTAACGACCGGACGAGATATTATATGTGTATAGATATGTATGGAAAAGTTCTTAAAAAGCTAAGCATGCACGACATTCGCCTTAAAAGGGCATTCAAAGGCACAGGTTAATCTTGTTTATATTACTTTATCCCTATACTTCCATTGTATTATTTTCCATGTTCGGTATTTCTTACTATGTTACTGTTCATGCCTTACATACTAAGTACACTGTTCGTACTGACATCCCTTCTTGTGGACGCTGCGTTCATGCCCGTAGGTAGACAGGTAGACGGATCAGACCCGTAGGTGATTTATCAGCAGATGCTCAGGAGCACTCCACTTACTTCGCAGAGCCGCAAAGATATGGGATGTGGTCATTATAGTTACTTGTATTCTATGTAGAGGCTCGTAGACATGTGTATACAGTAGATGTTTCATAACCTTGTTAGTCCATATTGTTGAACAATATTTTAGCAGCCTTGTTGGCTGGTGATGATGAATATAATTGCTGAAGATTATCTAGAGGGGTGTTGTTATGTTGTGATATATACATATAGAATTTATCACACCCCACCCTTGGTAAGGCGTGATTGGCACCTGGCACCTTACAGGAACTGAGCGAACTAACTTATGACTCTCGTCCTTTATACCTCGAATGGAAACAATAAGATCAAGAGGCTAAATATAAACATAATATCATGCATCAGTAAATGTACAATAGACCCATGATGCCGACATTACTACTGTTACTTCTTCCTGCACCTTCGTTCAGTAAAAAGGTCATAACTGTTGATCCCGATATTGTGTGAGGGCCTACGACCTATGGTTAGAAATCTATTTCAATTATATACAACTTTCATTATTTGTGTTTTTCCAAATTTCAAACTTATAATGTCGTTTTGGCCCCTCCAAGTCAGATCATCCGAAAATGTGTCCTTAAATCGTCCTTTTGGAGGGCTTATGCCCATATTTGACTTATGGGTCCTTCTTAGGACTTACTCAACTTTCCATGTACTACTCATATGTCTCTTCATACATCCTTTATAAAATTCCGACGTGTGGGCCCCACTTAGCGTGCAGCAACGAGGGTTTCTCATTAACTGCCATATGAACCAATTCACCCCATAGGGTCTCCAAATGTCATATATATATGTTATTATTACATTCTTATAATATAACCTTCATCCTGAACCCGGGCCTCAAAATTTGTTTAGTGCGTTCGCGCCTCGTAGCGGCGCGTTCGCGCTGTGTTGGCCCTTGGCCTTCTGCGCGTTCGCGCCACTCCCTGGTGCGTTCGCGCAGACCATTTCCCTAGTCTGCCAGCCCGACTTGTAACGTCCATATCTCTTTACCCCGATGTCCCATTGAGGAGCGGTTGTTGCGTTAGAAACTAGACTTCCCGAACTTCACTTTAGACTTTTGTTTCACTTCAAAACTCTTAATATACTAAAACATATTCTTTCTTCCAGTTAGACCAAAATTCGTACCAAACCTTGCTCAACTTTCTTTCAAAGCCTCGGAAGCTTAATCTCCTTAGTTCACTGGTCTTCTAATCCTCCTATAACCCGTTACGCGAACTTGGACTCTTATAATCGTAACACGAGCACCTATGATCTTGCATCTTCTCGACAATACTCCGATGTCTGCAATTGAATAGCTAATACCTAACGAGTCTCAACGTACAGAAACTACGGGGTGTAACAATCAAAATGATATACAAAATATAAGCCGACAAGGCTACAAAACATCTAATCATACACAACTATCTACGAGCCTCTAAGAAGAGTATGTCACATCATATAGACGGGACAGGACCCCTCCATGCCCATAGGTATGTACACAAAAGAATAAATACCAAAAGCTGTAGCTCCGGATGAAATGGAGCTCCTCTATGCAGCCCCTGAACAAGATATCTATGGATCAAACCTGTCACCCTATCCACCTGCGAGCATGACGCAGCGTCCACAAACAAAAGGAAATCAGTACGAATAATGTACTTAGTATGTAAAGCATAATCAACATCATAACAGGAGCATAAGAGACAAAGATAAGAAATAGCATAAGATGGGAGAATCAGGAGATAATAGCCATCATCATAATTACTTATTTGTCTTTCATAGGGACCTTCCATTTCTAGTGCGTGCTTGTGTACATACATATATACATATACAAATATCCATATTCGTATCCGTATTTATATACATATTCGCATCCATAGCATACCCGACCATGAAGGTTTGGTGGTTTCACATACCCGGCCATGACAAGGCTCAGCGTTATACATACCTGGCCCTACCAAGGCTCGGTGGTATCCGTACCCAACTGCAGTGGTGTGCGCGCAATAGGTATCATACCCGTCCATTTAAGCTCGGTGTTACATAATGGTCATACATACTTAAATCCGTATACATAAGGGTCCATAAGTATCGTCAACATCATTACCATTATCGTTTTTGTCACGTCTATCCTTGGAGGATCAACTATCATATAAAGGATGCAATGGAATCATGAAAGTATCGAGGATCATGAGCTTTAGTAGCTTTGGAAATAGAATCATTTGGAGGACATTATAGAACTCATCAAAGGATATACATAGCCAAAGAACCATGCCTTATCAAAAGAAGGGTTAGCCTTACATACCTCTTTGTCTTCTCTACTATCTAACGTTCACCGTTGAAGCTTGAATAATCTACATTTAGAAGGATTCATACCACGGTTAAGCCTTAATGACACTCTTAAATTCAAACTAGAATAATTCATAGTCTAATGTGTCACGACCCAACCCCGTAGGCCGTGACTAGTGCCCGATCTGGGCACCCAAACACACCTGTCAAACAGAGCCACACACGGATGGCTTATATATATACGAATATCAAACACTGTATCAAATTATATCAAACTGTCGCAAACATATTTCAAACGCCACCATGTATATAACAAAGCCGACAAGGCTATCGAATGGCACGACGGCCCAAAAACATATACAAATGCAAGCCGACAAGGATGCCACGGCGAATGGGATCGCCCCAAACACAACATATACAAACACACCTGTACAGAATAGGCCTAACCCACATACATGTCCACGTACCTCTAAACAGACATGACAAAATCATATGACGGGACGGGCCCCGCCGTACCCCCGAACAAATATGTACAAATGCAACGAACGAATATATACCAAAATATGGCTCCGGAATAAGGGAGCACTCCAACAAAGAAGAGGGTGTCCTAAACGGGTGGATCACCAACCGTGCGTCCGTACCGCGGCATGAAACGCGACCCAAGAAAGGGGGCCGATGCGAAATATGTACCGAGTATGCAAAGCAGAAAATATAGTATACAAATCTGAGTCATGATCGAAATAGAGGTACAGAAAGTAAATGCATTTCCAAAATATAAAAATGTTACTTTAAAAATACGAATCATGCATAGGGCATAGGAAATATGGTCGCTCGCCTGTCGATGGCGCCATAACACAGCATAACACCAGAAAGTTTCAAATCTCCGTATCCCCGTCACATATCAAACACAGCATAACGCCATACACAACATAACACCAAATATGAGCGGAACCCGGCCCTCGAGCAAGGGACTCAGTGATCCATAAACACAGCGTAACACCGGAGTATATCATAATGCGCACGACAACAGAACCGGCCCGAGACTCGGCGAAGGATACAACAGAATGCACGAGCGGAGTCGTGAGTAATCATATGCATAAAATCATTGTCATAAATCTAAAATATAAGTAACACAGTCATATTTGAAATCGGAATAATAATTACAACATATTCTTTCAAAAGTTGTCGAAATTACATAAAAGGGCATCGCGGGACCCACGGACGGGTGTAGACCCGAGCTGGGCCCGCCTATGGAAAACATACTCATCCTAGATCATACAAGCTTCTACGAAAATTTCAAAGCAATCCGAGCTTTTCTGTGAAAGTTATGGGCGTTTGTAGTTTTCGAATCGTTAAAGAATAAATTCTTTTAGAAATCAAACTTTCATGCAACTTTGGTAAACTAGTAGTTCCAAGGACATAAGGATCAATATTTCATCACATCCACATATGAATATCAAGAAACAAATGCGTATCATAGACATGCTCGGATTGGGAATAGAGTTTCTCGAAGTTCGTGTCATAGCCTATTTTAACTAAGGCATGCCAAGGAAAGAAGGTGGCTTTACATACCTCAAACGCTCTCCAATATAATCCAAACTCAAGATAAGTCCAACCTACGTCTCGGCTGCCCACGATCTATAAACAAGTCATAAAATGCCAAACATTAGCTAAAGACTTTTTGACATTTAATTCCAAAGTTGCCCTTACTTCTACAGAAATTTGGGCAGCATTTCCCCTGTAAATAGGCCACCCCGAGAATTTAACTCGGCCAAATCAATCAACAACAACAACAATAACCAACCTAGCAACATCAAAAACCAATCCGAAAGGCAATGCAACAATAATAGCTCTCTTTTTCCCTCATTCAACAACATTCATAATTTCAATTCAACGGCTTACCTTGAAACCAACATCGACGCTTATACATTCATATACTAACTCGAACCCATACCAACAATATTTAAAGACATTCTAAGCAATTCATACAACATTTCCAACAATCCAAATTTTTCCCAATCCAGCCGAGAGCAGCCCCCAAACCCGAGACACCCCTTCAACATGTTCCTCATTTCCAAACCATGATTTGTATCCACAATTCACATTCTAACAATGCCATTCTCATCAATGCAAAATACATTAAATGTACAAAAATCTCCAAATCAGTCCGTAACAATTACAACATCAATTTGAGTCATTAAACATTCATTTCCAACATAGAATTCATAACGACGACGACTAAAACATTAAGCGATATCAATTCGTCCATTGTCATATAATATGACCCATTTCGACCAACACTACACATATACATATATGGATGATTCTCAATCGTTCTTCACCTTACAATGATCATAATATGCTAACTAGACATTAATTCATAGTTTCAACACAACACAACACAACACAACACAACACACACATACTTACACGGCTCAACACTACATTCACCACCTCCACTTCAACATGCCATATTTCATGAATTTCCTTCATTTTAGCATACTACAACATACATACAACCTCTACACCACATAAAACATAATCAATTCTTACCTTTTCTCTTCAATTCCACAAGAGGCTAGGGTTTGAAATAATGAAAATTAGTGGGTTGATCGCTCCAACGACGCTTCCACGCTACTTAGGGACCTCAAAATAGTGGGTTTGTACCAAGGAAAAAATTTTAGAAGGGCTTGAAATGGGACTTGATTTTTGGGGATGTTCGCCAAGAGCCTCCCTCCCTTCACTTCTTGCTCTTTTTTTTTTGTCTAAGTGTTAAGTGAGATGAGAATGAGTAGTTGGTCATCTTTTAACTAATGCAAGACTTAGTCAAGGGTCCCTTGGCCCACACAAGTGTTGGACCAATTAAAATTGTCCACAATTTGTGTGGGCCAACTCCCACACTTACACGGCCACACATGGAAAATGGGTGATTTTTCAACTTTCAATTTTATCACTTTTGGTCCCAAATTTTCCTAATTGTTCCATGCCAACAAATTCATGCACAACTTATGACTCAAAATAAAATCGAAGGTCAAAAGTCTCGACTTTGTATCCCGGAATAGTTTTGTCCTTAACTTATCATAATTAATCCGGATTGTTCCAATGTACGAAAATACGGGATATAACAACCTCCCCCCCTTAAGAACATTCGTCCTCGAATGTTAAACTAACCCTACGGGTCATACAAACAATTTGGGGGAGTTTCTTTTTCAACTATCACAACAATTTATTCATCGATCGACAATTCACTTTTCAAACGACATAGTCAAGTAGAGAATTGGATTACCTGTAGGCACTGGAAACAAGTGAGGATACTTCGCACTTCATCCGCTCCTCGGCTTCCTGTGTCACTTCTTCTCGGTTATTATTCCGCCACGCACTTTAACGAAGCCACATCTTTATTCCGCAACTTTCTTACCCGACGATCCAATATGGCCGTAGGTCGCTCTTCATAGGATAGCTCCTGCGTGACTCGGATATCATCTACGGGAAATACTGAAGGGTCACCAATACATTTACGAAGCATAGAAACATGAAATACCGGGTGTACCGCTCCCAAGTCAGCTGGCAGATCTAACTCATAGGCAACCTTGCCTATTTTACGAATAATCTGATAAGGCCCAATGTATCTCGGACTGAGCTTCCCTTTCTTGCCGAATCTCATAACACTTTTCATAGGTGACACTTTTAGGAAAACCCAATCACCAGTCTGAAACTCTAAGTGTCGACGACGATTATCTGCATATGATTTCTGTCGACTCTGGGCCGCTAACAACCGCTCCCGAATGAG
The DNA here is from genome assembly GCF_029784015.1 of Lycium ferocissimum. NCBI lineage: Eukaryota > Viridiplantae > Streptophyta > Magnoliopsida > Solanales > Solanaceae > Lycium > Lycium ferocissimum. The sequence goes on from NC_081353.1 coordinate 13,465,831, forward strand.
TTTCACCTTATCCACTGCCTGCTGGACCACATCTGGGCCAATCAACTCAGTCTCCCCAACATCAAACCAACCGATCGGTGACCTACACTTTCTGCCATACAATGCCTCATAAGGTGCCATCTGAATACTGGAGTGGTAGCTGTTATTATAAGCAAATTCAACAAGCGGAAAATGATCATCCCAGCTACCTCTGAAATCAATAACACAGGCCCGCAACATATCTTCCAATGTCTGAATAGTGCGCTCGGCCTGTCCGTCAGACTGGGGATGGAATGCTGTACTGAGACTCACCTGCGTCCCCAATCCTGCCTGAAACGATCTCCAGAAATTAGCTGTGAACTGGGAACCTCTGTCGGAGATAATAGATATAGGAACTCCATGAAGTCGCACAATCTCCTTAATATAAAGCCTGGCATAATCCTCAGCAGAATAGGTGGTCCGGACCGGAAGAAAATGGGCTGATTTTGTCAGCCGATCAACAATAACCCAAATGGAATCATACCTCCATGGAGTTCGAGGTAAACCTGTAATAAAATCCATATTAATGATCTCCCACTTCCACGTCGGTATCTCCATCTCTCCGCAATAGCCCACCGGGCTTCGGTGCTCAATCTTAACCTCGTCGGGTATTCGGATACCGAGCGACGAACTCTGCTATATCTCTTTTCATACCATCCCACCAATATAAGCATCTGAGATCATGATACATCTTCGTCGACCCTGGGTGAACAGAATATCGGGCATAATGTGCCTCGCCCATAACCTGTCGCCGCAGCCCTGCAACGTCAGGTACACATAATCTGCCCCTGTGAAATAACACTCCATCAGGTGAAATCTCAAACGGAGTCTTCTCCTGTGCCGGGGCTGCATCTCTATACTGTACCAGAATAGGATCCTCATACTGATGCCGCTTAATATCTTCTGTAATAGAGGACTCAAAGAATACCTCGAACGTAAACCCCAACATCTCCAGAATCGGTAAACGAACTCCGAGACTAGCCAGGCGATGGATCTCGCGAACCAATTCCTTCCTCTCTGATGGCACGTCTGCTAGGCTGCCCATAGACTTGCGACTAAGCGCATCTGCCACAACATTAGCTTTCCCCGGATGGTAGAGAATATCAACATCATAATCTTTCAGCAACTCTAACCACCTCCTCTGTCGCAAGTTCAACTCCTTCTGCTTAAAGATGTACTAGAGGCTCTTATGATCTGCATGTTCTGCTTCTGATCGAGAATAAACCAGAATATCATCGATAAACACAATCACGAACATGTCTAGGAACGGTCTGAAAACCCGATTCATCAGGTCCATAAATACCGCTCGGGGCATTTGTCACCCAAAAGACATCACTCGAATTCATAGTGCCCATATCGGGTCCCGAATGTTTGTCTTGGGAATATCACCTCTCGTACCGTACATTCGATGATAGCCTCGACCAGCAGTCTATCTTCGAGAAACACCGGCACCCTGCAACTGATCAAACAAGTCATCAATCCTGGGGAGGGGATATTTATTCTTAATGGTTACCTTATTCAGCTGCCGGTAATCAATACACATCCGTAGCGATCCATCCTTCTTTCTTACAAACAATACCGGCGCTCCCCAGGGTGATGTACTGGGCCTAATAAAGCCCTTTTCTAATAAATCTCTCAGTTGCTCTTTCAATTCTTTCAATTCGCAGTGTGCCATTCCGTACGGAGGAATAGAGATAGGCCGAGTATCCGGCAACAAATCAATAGCAAACTCTATCTCCCGCTCGGGGGGAAGACACGGAAGCTCATCTGGGAATACATCTAAAAATTCATTAACCATTGGAACTGACTGAAGAGTCGGTGCCTCTGCTTCTAAATCATGAACACGGACCAGATGATAAATATACCCCTTTCTGATCATTTTTCTTGCCTTGAGGTATGAAATAAACTTACCCTCGGCGATGTCGTATTACCTGCCCATTCTATAACTGGTTCCCCTGGAAACTGGAAACGGACTATCTTCTTTTGACAATCAACATTAGCGTAACAAGAAGCTAGCCAATCCATACCCATAATCACATCGAACTCAGTCATATCTAACTCTATCAAATCGGCCTTAGTACAGCGGCCACGTATAATCCTTTGAACAATCTTTATAAATACGATCGGCTATAACGTAATCCCCTATTGGTGTAGCTACCCCAAAGGGCTCTATCGGCTCGCATTCTATCCCAATTTTATTAGCAACAAGGGGAGAAATATATGATAATGTAGAACCGGGATCAATCGGTGCGTACACGTCTCGAGAGAAAACCGAATATATGCACCGTGCGACATAGGGCGACGCCTCCGGTCCCGTCGCTGGCTAATGCATAAATGCGGTTCGAAGGACCGCTAGAACCAGGAACTCCACCACGACCCCTGCCTCGGCCCGCTGATGCTGGCATACCTCGCCCCGCAGGGCGCATCGATACCGAGGATGAAGATGAACCACCGGCTGACCCGGTAGACTGAGCTGCTGTCCTTTGTCACACCCCGACTTTACTAGGGTGTGATGGGCACCCGACCCCATATTCGGAGCCGAGCGAACCCGCTGACTCTTATTACTCACATGTTCTCTTTGGATGCTTAGATCAAATACAGGTAAAATACATAGTAAAATTTTCAAAATTTCTTTTGACGTTTCTCAATTTAAACACGAAATCCGTAAGTGTAAGGACTCGTAACATAATGCGTAATAAAATATATTAGCTACCGGACCCACTCTCAAAACGAGACTCGGACTCACGACTCGTCCGCAAAGTCTCTAACTTCGAGCAACCGCACAAAGACATATGATCGACTCGGCAAAGCACTCCGGTACAAATGGAGTCTACCAACTCCGCTGGAACGCCTTCGGCAATAGCTCTTACTTGTGCGAGTGCACCGCGCGGCATGAAACGCAGCGCCCACGAAAAGGGGCGTCAGGACGAGCAATGTACTGAGTATGTAAGGCATGAGTAATATCACGAAATCATAATAGAGAACATAAAACACATCATAGGAGAGTGATATAACCTGTAACTCTGTTTGTCTACCATGATAGATATTGTGCAAGTTAACTTTACCCTTTTTGGAATACTATATAGATACTGCAAGTAAACTGCCCGACCGTGTAGGTGTGGTGTATAACTGCCCGACCATATAGGTGCGGTGGACTACTGCCCGACCATATAGGTACGGTGTAACGCTTGCTGAGCAGACCATGGAATAAAGGAGTAATCTGTCATCTGAGTGCCCCTTGGGGCGGATGCCATGCATGCTAGCTTTTAAAAAAACATGTAAATATCTGTAAGTAAACTGCCCGACCACGTAGGATCGGTGTATAGCTGCCCGTCCATATAGGAACGGTGTAATGAGCCCGCGTCCAGGCCTCCCGCGTCCGGGGTATAATCGCCCACCGCAAGCAGTGTGTGTACTGCCGCCGCCCGTCGAACGGCACGGTGTCATAAAATAAATCATACGTAAAAATAAAGCATGCATGAGAGCCCAAATGAAAATTACAACTCTATCGGAGTGACGTAAGGTCGGTAACCTCCGATCACATTATGGATAATCGAGATCGCCCGCCTCACCAAGGAACAATTATAAGGCGAGACTATCAATCAAGGATAACATCACGGGAAAACATAAAACAGGGTCATGACATATCATTTCATATACTTTGAAACCTTTAAAATAATCATTATCCGAAAATTAGCTTAACATTTCATATCGTCGTATTCATAGTAAGAACTTATCCTTGACATATTCGTCCTAGTCATTTTCTCATATAAAATCATAGTCGTTAGTTTGGTCATAAAATCTTTCAAGAATCGTAAAGCTTAGATTTTTGGAGAAAAATAGATATTTTAGAAAACATTCGTAGACTTTTAGGAAGGAAAATCATGCTTTGGAATCATAACTTCTAACTTTTGAAAATAAGGACGTTGTGGGGCGCATTTATAAAATCGCAACGTATGATTCATGCCATAGAAGGAAAAGGGACGAGCCTTAACATACCTGTGTCGCGCCTTACTAGCTACGCTTATCCATCCAAACTTGTTAGTCTACATTCAAGAGAGTTGACATAATCATTAGACTCATCACCATATACTTATCTCAATCCTTCAAACAAATTCATTTATATTAGCCGAAATTTCGGCGGCCTTCTCCTCTCAAATACACCATCCTCGAGAATCTAACTCGGTAAATTTTAATCAACAACAATCCGGGAATTCAACCCGGCCAAACTATCAACAATACCAACAATTATTCTAGTAACACCTCAATGTTCAATTCAATGCAATCCAATTCAATTCAATTCAATTCAATTCAATTCGATGCACATAATATTCTATCAACTCAATCAACATGCTACTTTATCCGAAACCTTCAACTTCAACAACAACCATGCATTTCATTATCATTCATATACGTTAACTTCAACAACAACCTTCATTCTACGTCACATAATCCATAACGACAACAACTAGGATGTCAAATAAAATCACTTTACTACAACTTACCAAACCCTCTACCATTCGGCCACAACAACTTCTTACATATTTTTATGCATTTTCATCCATCTCTACACATTACAACAACAACACAACATGCTATATCAAATTAACTCATTCTCGGCCACAGTACTACAACAACATATTTTATAAATTTTCCATCTTTTCCTATACATTACAACAATAACCAACACACTACATAAAATTAATTCATTCTTTCTATACCACACATCACACACACGGCCAACACTATGCACATTCAACCACATTCATAACTTTCATATTTCCATGAATTCCATTCATTCCCACACACCACAACATACACAACTATCCAAAACATATGAAGAGAGGATTAAATTCATACCTTTTTCTACTTAACTTTTTATTCGGCTAGGGGCATATATTGCACAAACTAAGGATTGAATTGCTCCAACAAGCACACCATGTTGTAGAGGACCTTCCATTTGATAGGAAAACTAGTAGGAGATAATTTTTCTCAATCAATTCTCCATGGCCAATTTTTCCTTAGCCATGGCCGAATCTCCCCCTTATTTTTTTTTTTTTCCTTTCTTTCTTTCTTTCTCTCCACTCTTGAATTAAAATGATGACCCCTCCTTTATATATATATAGAGTTTCTACAAGCATGTGAAGGGCACATGCCCTCTCCTCTATATAATTTTTTTCTAGAGATTTCTTTTCTTTTTCTTTTCCTTTTTATCTTCTAGAATTTTCTTCAAATTTCCCAAGATGACTAATTCCCTTCTTTTTCTTCTTATTTTTTTTTGTCACATGGCCAATATGGCCCCTCTTTGGAACTTTCATGAACCTTGTGTGAATTTACCGTTTTGCCCCTAGCCTTCCATATTATTCCCCTGATGCCACTTTGCAAATTTCCCTTTTTACCCTTAGCCTTTCTCAATATTTCCATACTACCAATGTTCATAAATAATACTCCTAACAACTCGTACATTAAAATAATTCTTGAAAATGATCTTATCCTTAACTTGCCACGACTACTCCAAAGTATCCGAACGTACAAAGTACGGGCTATAACATCCTCCCCCCCTTTAGAACATTCGTCCTCGAATGTTCAACTGACCTTATGGGGTATTATAATATTTCTGGAGGATTCCTTTATAGCTGCTCTTTCCTTTATGCCCGTTCCTTATTCTTTACCCTATTTTCCTCATAATCGAATTCCTCAACCCTTTTCAAGAGTCCTTGCTCCATGTCATAGGTCTTGCTAACTCGCTGTGTCACCTCATTATCCTTGTTCTTTCCGGGTCCTTTCTTTTCTGTTATTGTCTCGTCACCGCACCTTAACGGTAGCCACGTCTTAGTACGCAATCTTTACTTAACGATCGGCTATAGGCTACTTCCTTACTCTCATATCCGTCTCTTGGTACACTCATTGTTACTTCGTTTCTACTTTTCTCCCAAGTATCCTGGCGACATGCCGACATATTTTGAACTCTGATTCCAAGCTAATAGGTTTCTTTTTCTGACACTTGATAGTGTTGCGGTTCCTTTTTAGGTCTAATATAATATGGTCTCCCCCCCTTTAAGGGGCTCTTTATACCAACAATCTTTCTATAAAGCCTTCGTTTATACCCTGTTTCTCATCTTTCTTCTAACTCCATGCTTGACATCCCGGCAACTTCTTATCCTGAGTTTTCTTTTATCTTCCATCTATGTCATCCTTTTGTCCACATTCCCATCTACTATTCGTCCTTTCATTTCCTTAGTTCGCTTGCTCGTAATTCTTCCTTGACTACACATTTGTGCTGTAGTTGTGTATCCATGTCTCTCCCTATCCTAGTTACTATTCCTTTAGTCTTACTTATCAAAATCGGTCCTCAAGCCTCGTACACTCCTTTCCTTTCCAACTATCACCCTATTAGACCCTCCAGCCTTAATCCATAATAAAATAATGGCAGCTTTCCTTGTAGCACCTATACCGTCCACTTTCGCTGTCACTTGGGCTTCGATTCCCTTACTTGACTAATGCCTTCCTTACCGTAGCGCCGGTTGCTGGGACTCCCGCATCTATCGATATAATCATATGTAAAATATTCTACACATTCATATACATATATATCTATATTTTACTATCAACTAACCCACAAAGTACTTCCAAACGCTATTTAAGCCTATCCAACTTTCCGGAACTGTGACGCATTCCCTGTCTCTTCTCCAGTCTAACCTACCTCGTTTTATGTGACCCCGTATAGCTCCCAGCCATTCCGTATACTCTGATTTCCCTTAGGTCACTCTTAGCTTCTCGTTTGTCCCTTATATCTCAATTTGTAAAACTCTTAGTTTACTTCCCAGGGGGTCACCCATCCTGAAATTGCTCCCACCTGAGCACGCTTAACCTCGAAACTTTGGTGAGATTCGGTGCCTTAACACTGATATTTTTGCGTCCGCTTTCTCACATGGCCTTTACTACTCGATCTGAAGCCAATCAAAACTTTACAACTTCCGAGATATTTTCGTAATAGGTCCTTTCTTCTACAATGACCGTTTTGCCCTTTTTATTCCCCGATGTTCACCTTCCGCCCGCATGTATGACTATTTCCCCGTCCGGCGCCCCGGCTCCACGTAACAACAAATATATCCGTCCGGTCACCTCGTTCGACTTCCATATCATTCTTCGCCTTTTTCCACCGATACTGGGCGCCTACGGAAATCAACGATTAATATAATGAATCTTACTTCCTATGTCTTGGCTCTATCGCACGATCTAATGACAGAAAGAAGGTCAACCATTCCTAGATGCCCCGTAGCCTCCCGTCTATAGATGTGGCCGGCTTCACACCCATAAACAGGACTCTACCGGACACGACTTTGCAGACATCCCTTAGACCGACCTGCTCTGATACCACTTTGTCACACCCCGACTTTACTAGGGTGTGATGGGCACCCGACCCCATATTCGGAGCCGAGCGAACCCGCTGACTTTTATTACTCACATATTCTCTTTGGATGCTTAGATCAAATACAGGTAAAATACATAGTAAAATTTTCAAAATTTCTTTTGACGTTTCTCAATTTAAACACAGTCTGTAAGTGTAAGGACTCTGTAACATAATGCGTAATAAAATATATTAGCTACTGGACCCACTCTCAAAACTGAGACTCTGGACTCACGACTCTGTCTGCAAAGTCTCTAACTTCGAGCAAACTGCACAGCACATATGATCTGACTCGGCAGCACTCCAGGTACAAATGGAGTCTACCAACTCCGCTGGAACGCCTTCGGCAATAGCTCTTACTTGTCTGAGTGCACCTGCGCGGCATGAAACGCAGCGCCCACGAAAAGGGGCGTCAGTACGAGCAATGTACTGAGTATGTAAGGCATGAGTAATATCACGAAATCATAATAGAGAACATAAAACACATCATAGGAGAGTGATATAACCTGTAACTCTGTTTGTCTACCATGATAGATATTGTGCAAGTTAACTTTACCCTTTTGGAATACTATATAGATACGCAAGTAAACGCCCGACCGTGTAGGTGTGGTGTATAATGCCCGACCATATAGGTGCGGTGGACTACTGCCCGACCATATAGGTACGGTGTAACGCTTTCTGAGCAGACCATGGAATAAAGGAGTAATCTGTCATCTGAGTGCCCCTTGGGGCGGATGCCATGCATGCTAGCTTTTAAAAAAACATGTAAATATCTGTAAGTAAACTGCCCGACCACGTAGGATCGGTGTATAACTGCCCGTCCATATAGGAACGGTGTAATGAGCCCGCGTCCAGGCCTCCCGCGTCCGGGGTATAATCTGCCCACTGCAGTGGTGTGTCTGCCCGGCCGCCCGTCGAACGGCACGGTGTCATAAAATAAATCATACGTAAAAATAAAGCATGCATGAGAGCCCAAATGAAAATTACAACTCTATCGGAGTGACGTAAGGTCGGTAACCTCCGATCACATTATGGATAATCAGGATCGCCCTGCCTCACCTTGAAGGAACAATTATAAGGCGAGACTATCAATCAAGGATAACATCACGGGAAAACATAAAACAGGGTCATGACATATCATTTCATATACTTTGAAACCTTTAAAATAGTCATTATCCGAAAATTAGCTTAACATTTCATATCGTCGTATTCATAGTAAGAACTTATCCTTGACATATTCGTCCTAGTCATTTTCTCATATAAAATCATAGTCGTTAGTTTGGTCATAAAATCTTTCAAGAATCGTAAAGCTTAGATTTTTGGAGAAAAATAGATATTTTAGAAAACATTCGTAGACTTTTAGGAAGGAAAATCATGCTTTGGAATCATAACTTCTAACTTTTGAAAATAAGGACGTTGTGGGCGCATTATCTCCTCTCTATTCACCTTTGTTTGTAACCCTTCCCTTTTCCCATTCAGATCTTTCTCCGTTCAAACCATTGTAATCCCGCCTTCCGTTTCAGAACTGGACTTTAATCACTTCTTCCAATGTGGCAACCAGTTTAAAGATATCTCTAAATGTTTCTTTGCTCCATTTAGTCAATGCTCTACTCACCTTTTCATTTTGTTATAGATGTTGTAAAAAGGATCATTGACTAAATGGAGCAAAGAAACATTTAGTCAATGCTCTACTCACCTTTTCACTTAATTCAAAATATTAGTTTACAAAGGCGTTTTAATTCAATACATTATTTCTAAACTATGTATTTATTTGAAAGTTATATTATGTTTTAAATAGGGGGAGTTAAGTTTTACATTATTAACTTAACCGCCCCCCCTCCCCCCCACAATATGTTTGAGACTCGTCATTTTTAACACTTAACCTAAAAAAAATCAGTCTTTCTTTGAGAGAATGTCGACGCGGTGTTTAGGGTTCCGTGGTGGTGCCGCCACGGTTCCACCGTGTTTCTTCCATTTTTCTTTGACATCGCGGGTATTCCCCCACACCTATGGTGGTGTGAGATGCCATGGACAAGGTGTAACGATCCGTTTGGTCGTTATGGCCTTTTTGATATTTTTGCCCTTTCCCGAGCAGTGATTAGCTCATTTTTTACCTGAGGGAACCGTTGGCACGCTTACGAGGCGTCTAGACTGGGATTCAGGCAACTTTTGTGAAATATAGGCTTAAAGTGAAAAAGAGTTGACCCAAAGTTAACTCGGTCAATGAGAGCTCCGTTGGAAATTTCGAGGCCACGGCCCGTTCGTAGCGTGTTTTTAAGTGTGTCTACGTTTATGGTATGTGAGCAGATGACCTCGGGAACTAGTCAAAAAATCTGATCAAATGGTGAAACTTGGAAAAAAATTTTCGGTGTTCGATCCGTCGGTGTCCGGCCGGCACGCGGCACCATTACCGCAACAACAAAGACCGCTGGGGCGGTGATGGTGCCGTTGGAGTGGTGAAGCAACCGTGACTAGACCAGCGGGCCGGTACGCGCGATGTACCGGAGCGGTACCGCAGGGGTCGATTCGCTAGCACAGTCACTCGATCAAAAGCTGCTGCTGCGTAAACCCTCAAGAAGAAAACATGCCTGAAGCCCTACCACCGAACATAACTGCTTTAGTCGAAGGTACCCCAACAGCTGGCATAGCTGGAATGCCTTTGGAAGAGACTGTTAGCCAGCTGATGAGGCAATTGGCCGAAGCTAGAAAGGAAGCGGACCGCTTAAGGGCCGAAAAAGAAAATACTACTAATGCTGAGGCTAAGACCTCTACCTACTTTCCCAAATTTGGATTTACCAATTCCTGACCATTTCCCGCAAACCAGACTGGGGCTACTTTTCAAACTCCACTATGCCAAAATACCACCCATGTGGGGAATTCCTCCCACCAAATCCAAGCTTTTCAAACTCCTCCTCACATAACAAAAACAAATGCTCATCAAGCCCCTCAGGCAACAGAAGTTCCTGTAATTCACCCCTTGCAACCAAATGTCACTTTTCAAGACTGTGTCACCCATATTGACTCTTCGCCGAAACTAGAGAACATGGAAATGTTCTTTGAAGCAAGAATAGATAAGATCGAGAAGGAGATGGGGAAGAAAATTGCTGAACTAGAACATGGCTCTAAAATGAAAGAGGGGTTGAGATACTCTGACTTATGCATAAATCCAGACCTAGGTCCTCCTGAAGGCTTCAAAATTCCCAAATTTGATCACTTTAATGGGTCGGGCAATCCCAGAGCTCACTTGAGGGCTTACTGCGACTAGTTGGTTGGAAATGGCGGAAATGAAGCTCTGCTCATAAGGTTGTTTAGTTGAAGTCTGTCAGGAATAGCTATAGAATGGTTTATCTCTCAAGACATTAGCCGATGGAAAACATGAGAAGAAATGATAAGTTCATTCATGGAAAGATTTCGGTTCAATGTGAAAAATGTACCTGATCGCTTCTCATTGGAGAAAATTCGTCAGAAATCGACTGAAAATGCCGAGAATATGCTAGTCGCTGGAGAGAGAAAGCAGTGCATGTGCAACCACCTATGACTAAAGCGAAGCTGGTAGTCGCATTCATACAATACCAAGACGCTGATTGCTTTGACAAAATAATAACTATGAAAGGGAGTTCCTTTACCGATTTAGTCGCCGTTGGGGAAGATATCGAAGATAGCCTCAAGACTGGCAGGATTGTTAGTGTACTAAACAGAGCAGGTGCGTCTGGTGCCGCAGGTGGATAAAAGAAAAGAGAAGATATAGCCTATGTTTCTAGAACTACTAGCCCGAAAAGCCAAGGAAAAGAGATGTCCCAGAAAAAATTCAGATAACTACCAATCACCTCCACCAACCAACTATATAACCACTTCACCCCAATATAGCCCAATGTCTGTGTGCTACGCACAAGCTGGCTATCAAGCTCCACAACCAAATTATCAAATACCAGCACTAAGCAAGCAAGATCCACTACTAAATTATCGAATGCCAGCACCCAATAACCAAGCTCTATAAAACCAGATTTTTCAAAACTAGCCTCCGCCAGCAAATTATGAAGCACCCCATAGGAAACCCATGAGAGCATTCGCTCCTTTGCCGGAATCAAGGGCTAGTTTATTTGCCAAGCTAAGAGACGCCGAGCGAATAACCACTGTTCCATCAAAACCTGCTAATCCCACAGATTGATGGTAAAGGCCGAATTTCACTTGTGCCTACCATTCTAACCAAGTTGGCCAGGCCACCGAATATTGCATAAACCTAAGGCACAAACTACAGGATATGATTGACAATCATGAGCTTATCTTGAAACCAACACCTCCGAATGTGGACACAAATCCTCTCCCAAAGCTCGGAAGAAACCAAATTCACATGATAGAAAGATGTGATGAATGGGAAGAGAGCCCGGCTATAATTCGTCCAGATATTAAAGGGTTAGAGAGCACCGTTGCCTCATTGTCTTTACAAGAGCGAGAAAAAGTGTTAAGCCCTTTGACAAAGAAGTCTGAGACATCTGCTGTAGCAAAAAAAGAGCCTTTCGTGCTCAAATATCCCTCAACAGTCGTTCGAATTCATAATGAGCCATTCATACTCAAAACATCAGGATCAATTGAGAATGCACCCTTTGTGATCAAAACGCCGCACTAGATGATGATCAATAAAGAAAAAGAGGTCGCCGCTGTGGTTCAGGGTATGACCAGGTCAGGGAGGTGTTATGCCCCAGAAGAACCTGTGCTCGAAGCACCACATCGCGAAAACCCTCAGAAAAGACCAATCACCGAAGGTGAAGCTGAAAACTTCTGGAGGCAAATGCCAGTCAAGGATTATTCGATTGTCGAGCACCTGCATAAGACTCCTGCCAGGATATCGGTAATGTCATTGCTACTCAGTTCATCTCAACATCGCTTGGCCTTGATGAAAGCCTTGGATGAAGTCCAAGTACCCGCCGACACTACAAGTGAAACATTGGATGAGATCGTGGAGTATGTTGTACGAGCGCATAGGTCATTTCGTCATTTTCTGATGATGAATTGCCAAGAGAGGGTAAGGCTCACAATAAGGCTTTACACATAACAGTCTAGTGCCGTGACAATATTATTCCTCAGGTGCTGATTGATGGAGGGGCTGGTTTGAATGTATACCCTGTGACAACTCTAAAAAAACTCGGGTACGATGTTGGCAAAATCCACCAGAGTTAAACAAATGTAAAAGCTTATGATGGCGCAACTAGTGACCCAATTGGAGAAATAGATCTACACATACAAATGGGTCCCGCAGAGTTCGTAGTGGAGTTCATCATCATGGATATCAAAACAAGCTACAACTTATTATTGGAAAGACCTTGGTTACACGCCGCTGGAGTTGTAGCATCTTCGTTGCAGTAGTCTCTCAAATTCATATTATTACACCCCGTGATTCTGTACGTTGAAATTCGTAAGTATTGGTTATTTCAAGTATGGACTTTGAAGTAGCCCTCATATCCGTAAGTTAAGGTGGGGCCTACATGCCAGTATTTTATGAAGGCCGTATGAAAAGTAATATGAGTAGTACATGGAAAGTTGAGCAAGACTTAAGAAGGACCCTTTAGACGAATATGGGCATAAGCCCTCCAAAAGGATGATTTAAGGATACGTTTTCAGACGATCCGACTTGGAGAGGCCAGAACGCCATTATAAGTTTGGAATTTGGAGTCACACCAAGAATGAAAGTTGTAGATAATTGAATTAGCTTTCCAAGCATAGGTCGTGGGCCCTTGTACGATAGCAGGATCAAACGTTATGGGCATTTTAAGATCGGCTGTCAGGGCAGGGAATTAACCCTGCGCGAGCATGCCAGGAGGTGGCGCGAACGCGTAGAGGAGGACCCTGCAACTCAGCGCGAATGCGCCACTTGGTAGAGAGATCGCACTGAGTAAATTTTAAGTCGGTCCAGGGTTATAAAAAGGGGCTTACCCCTTCTTTCCTCTTCCAAAACACACCCAAAGCCTCTCAAATTTTTTGGAAACTTCCCCAACCTTCACTTACTAAATTTTAATGCGGATCAAGTAGAGCTGTTAGTGCTAGAGCCCGTGATTTTATCAGTTTAGGCCCTTCAGAGTTCTTTGGGTCGAAACCGGATGAGGACTCGCAGAGCTTTATAGATGAGATGTCGAGAACGTTACGACTAATGCATGTTTCTGATACTGAGTCAGTAGAATTGGCTTCTTATAGATTACGGGATGTTGCGGTACATTGGTATGCAGTTTGGATGTCTTCTAGACGATTCAATGCTCCTTCACTGGTATGGCAAGAGTTTGTAGATGCTTTTCTCCAACATTACTTGCCGCTAGAGGTTTGGTGAGCCAGAGCTGACAAGTTTTTGAATCTTAGACAAGGGAATATAGGTGTTCGAGAGTATAGTCTTCGCTTTAATTCCTTCGCAAGGTATGCCCCAGCTATGGTAGCTGATATGGGAGACCGTATACATCGATTTGTGAGTGGAATGGGGTCACATTTGATTAAGGAATGCTTAACGGCCTCACTCCAGGAAGGAATGGATATCTCTTGTATTCAGGCCCATGCCCAGAATTTGGAAGAACAACGGCCCAGGAAGAAAGAGCGTGATTGATTACGTAGGGGTTGCGGAAGAAGGCGTTTGTAGGCGTCGCCAATGAGTTCAAAGAAAGTCAGAGGTAGCAAAATTCTAGGTACTCAGTCCATTCGGTGGCTAGTGCGCCTCCTCGATTTGCAGGCAAGAGGTTTGATCATCCTAATTATTCTGGACCGGGTCATAGCTCTAGAGTTTCAGGTTTTCAGTATGGAGGTGAATCCGGTCAAATAAGACCACCCTTATCACAGTGTAATCAATGTGGTAAGCCACATTCCGGACCGTGCCATTTTGGTTTGGATATTTGCAATACCTGTGGTCAGCCAGGCCACATTATGCGTAAGTGTCCATTTCTAGGCCATCAAAGGATGGTGCAGCTTACTGGATGGGCAGCAGGATCGTCGTCATCGGTGCGGCCTCCGGGACGATATACTCAAACATTAGCAGGTCGTGGTGGAGGTAGAGGGGGAGCGTCCAACTTGAGTAGTCCTCAGAATCGTATTTACGCATTGACCGGCCGACAGGACTTGGAGTCTTCACTCGATGTTGTTACATGTATATTGCCAGTATTTTTTTATGATGTGTATTCATTGCTTGATTCGGGTTCTGCATTGTTATACGTTACCCCCTTATATTGCTGGCCTGATTGGGGCGAAACTTGAGTTAATTAAACCTTTCAAAGTGTTTTATTAATGAGATGTCATATGATTAAATGGGGAATAAGTATATGTTTAAGTACGACCCTTAAACATAAGTATATCAATGAGCTACGAGTACAAAGAGGTAGAAGGGTTAAGCAGATGATGTACATTAGTAATGAGCCAGATGTCGACAAGAGTTTTTTATCGCATAAAGTATATTAGCAAGGGTGTTGTGCGGAAAAGCAAGTATGTATATATACGATATCCTATATGTAGCTACGTCAATCAGCATGTGTACCCGACAACCAACGTTGCGATATATAAAAAGGTACCAATCGAACAGGGTAACGAAGTTCAAGCGGCAAATGCTACAGAGTAAGTTGACGTTATTTTCACTAAAAGCTAGAGGGGGATAATTCTAATGCAACAATCTCAGGGAAAAACAGAAGGTGAGCATACAAAAGTAAAAAGATTGGAATGCCTTGAAAAAAAGGGAGAAGTGTAAGTAACGAGGGCAAGCGAAGCTTCCAAGAGAAACGATGGTTAAGGCAAGGGACGATTGAGATGAAATTCGGAAATAGGCATACGAAAAGAATAGAGTATGGTGGCATAGAACAAAAGATGAATGTGCGGAGCCAGAAAATAGATGTCGATAAATGGGATTAAAGGGAAGTAACAACGAATAAGAATGTGAAGTAATCAGGTCCTACAATGATACTAAGGGATCCTCAGCTTGTGGGAGGTATTTAAAGAGATAAGTGTGCAGTCATATTGACATGATTACCTCGAAAATGGAGATGCCTTCCCAAAAGATGACTTAAGAATAGAATGGATTGCACTTTTGAAGGGGATATTTCATGAACTTCAGGGTCAATACTATCAAATGACAAAGTGCAACAAAAGAGGGGATAAATAAGTTAACAAAGTTAACCGGGAGGTAATGCACCAATAACATGGGATAAGGATAAGGTGTATCGAACTTCGATCATAAAGGAATGATGTATGGGAAATATCTATGAATATGGACCAGCTTTGGCCATAGGAAGGAGAAGAAAGGAGAAAGTGTAGTTGTAAGGATTTTATAATAAGAACTAAAAGCAACAGGACACTGGAAGAACTATAACACATAATTATGATGCAAATAAGTAGTTAAGGGAATTGCGGACAAATGAGTTAAATGGATGAAGGGCTGAGTCGTGAAAATAAAAGGTGTGGAATGTTAGTTGTTAACGGTATAATATAGGCGTAAATCGGAGTTGCGAACCTAGAGCAAGAAGAATTTTGAGGGTGTTAAGGAGATAGTCGTGAGGAAGAAGAAGAGAAGGGAGGCTAGTGTTAAAGGAGCGAGGTATAATCGGATATTCCATGAAGGGACTTAAGGAATTCCACTGTCCCTTTTACCCAGGGAATTACTAGTCATAAAAGGTAAAAGTGGAAAGGCAATACAGGAGGCACTTATAGCGAATCTGAGATATACGGGCATTTGATGGGGTACCAAACTTCGCCTAGCGGAAAGGAAAATAAGCCAAGCCATGAAATGAAAGGAATTCCAGCATTATAAGAAGCAGATGTGTTGAAGGATCGTATAAGTCCGTCGACGGTTATCAAAGGTGATTTACATTCAAAGGTTACCGGGATATAAGAACCTCCCTAAAAAAGGGGGAAGAACAGATTTAATTTTGAAGTAACATATGACCTTTCTAAAATCTCAAAGGGAGAGATGTAATATCTTGAAGAAGCCAAAGTTCGAGATGTGCTAATATACCAAGAATGTATCAGGGAAAGCAGAAACGAATTGGAAATAGGTATATTATGCGTAGCAAGACAACAGTGCTGCTAGGGATTAGAGAGTATCTCACGAGACGCCAGTGAAATCGAATATAGCACGTAGGTAGAACGATATGAATAATTGTTGTAAGGAATCGCCCAACAACATGGTGTAAGGACAACGAGGGAAAACCAACGAAGAATAAAGGCTAAGCAAATGGTCACCAGTACAAGAGAACCGAGGATGAGCATCATCGTGTTGAAGGAGGATTATAACAGATTGAGGTTTACCTCAGTGCTATGCTTATAAAGTTATATTGCAAGATTTGAGGAGAAGAAATTAACGGAAAAGTTCCAATATGAGTTCGAAGATATTTTGAGCTATGGATTAGTTTGAACTATGATTATTAGTTTATCATAAGTGTAACCCTACTATGAGGAATGATAATGATGGTGGGGAAACATTACACATATACGTATATAAGAGATGATTTGAGGTAACTAACCACTGAGAATAGGGATTCATTAGCAAGGAAATGCTATTACAAGTCATTTGAGCGCTACCATAAGTGAAACTATGATGAGATTGTAAAGGATCAAGGAGCCTGACCAATGTGCTACAAGGAGACAATATAGTGCATATACAAGATCAGCGAGTACGAGAAGGGATAGCCAAGATAGCCCCAAGGGAGTAAGCAAAGGAAGGTGCCATAGTCGAGCAAGGGAGTTGTCCACTAATAAAGAAATGAAGAGCAAGTAAAAGGGAGTACTTGCAAGTCGGCGAGTAGCTGTAGCCATAGCGAATCAAGACCACGTTGACGGGAATAGAATGTTGATTGAATATTAGTTCGGTTATATAAGAACAAAAGGCTGTAGAATTTATGAAAGAGCTCAATAAAGAGCTAAGGGAGAACGAGAAGAGGTTGACCAACCTATGTTAAAGGTGAGGCGATCAGAGTATGAGAGAAGGGTAGTCGCTTCAAGACATCAGTAAAAACGTCGGGGATTTGTAACTACAACATTCGAGGACGAATGTCTTAAGGGGGGAAGAATGTTACACCCCGTGGTTCTGTATGTTGAAATTCGTAAGTATTGGTTGTTTCAAGTATGGACTTTGAAGTAGCCCTCGTAACCGTAAGTTAAGGTGGGACCCATATGCCAGGGATTTATGAAGGACGTATGAAAAGTAATATGAGTAGTACATGGGAAGTTGAGTAAGTCTTAAAAAGGACCCTTAAGCCGAATATGGGCATAAGCCCTCCAAAAAGATGATTTAAGGATACGTTTTCAGATGATCCGACTTGGAGAGGCCAAAACGCCCTTATAAATTTGGAATTTGGAGTCACACCAAGAATTAAAGTTATATATAATTGAAATAGCTTTCCAACTATAGGTCGTAAGCCCTCATACGATATCGGGATCAAAGGTTATGCGTGTTTTAAGATCGGCTATCAGGGCAGGGAATTAACCCTGCGCGAACGCGCCAGAAGGTGGCGCTAACGCGCAGAGGAGGACCCTGCAACTCAGCGCGAACGCACCACATGGCAGCGCAATCGCGCTGAGTAAATTTTAAGTCGATCCAGGCAGACCCTGGACCGTTATAAAAGGGGCTTACCCCTTCATTCCTTTTCCAAAACACACCCAAAGCCTCTCAAACTTTACGAAACTTCCCCAACCTTCACTTACCAAATTTTAACGCAGATCAAGTAGAATTTCCCGAATTTCGGCCCAGACAGCGTATAGTTGCGGTTGTAGAATCGTATAACGACGAGTTTTGGTTCAAGTTCAACAAGGGGAGTGAAGATATAGCCATAATATTGGGAGTAAGGTATGAATCTCTTATTATTAATGTTAATTTCGATTTATTTACGGAGATAAAGTCGTTAAATAATCGTATAGCGAGTTGGTTGGTTGTGGAAATTGGAAAAACATCGTAAGGGATATTTTATGGTACATATTGGTGTTGGAAATGATGTTATTGACGTTATTGTTGTTGTTGTTGTTCATTGCTGAATTATAATTTCGAGCTAGGCATATAAACAGGGGAGATGTTGCCCAATTTTCGGCAGCATATAGAATGGTTTAATATGAAAGCCTAGCACAAGTATATAACAATGATTCTAACGATAATGCGAATCCTCTTGAATGTAGATTTACGAGCTCGGGTGGATAAACGTAGGTAATAGGAGGCTGAACAGGTATGTTAAGGCTAGTCCCTTCTTTCAAAGGCATGATTCCTATGTTATGATTCCATAAATGTTTTCATAACCTCCTTGTTTTCAAAAGCTCGAAGTTCATGATTCTTAAAGCTTCTTATGAGGTTAAATGAAAAATGTTCTATGATGATTGTGATGATGATGATTATTCTCTTCTAGAAACTCCGAAGCTATGATTTGAGAGCATTATGAGATTACTGAGCCATTCCATGAATCCCTCGATATTACTTATTGTTGATGGTCTCACCTCATGTTACTCGCTCCTTCGAGGTGAGATATAGTGAAGATAATGATTCTATTCTCAGTGCTATCTAAGTTCATGATTCTCGAGACTCCCATGACATTGTCGATTTCATCTTACGAGGGTTGATCGTTCAAGGAATGGTATAGTGATAATGCTAATGCTAATGATGACGTTGACTTCATTTATGTATTTTTATGTGTATGTGTGTATGTATGCATTGCATCCCACTGATTAGTTGGGGATAACACCGCGCCTATATGGCCGGGCAAGATAACACCGCGCCTATATGGCCGGGCAAGATAATACCGCGCCTACATGGCCGGACAAGATAACACCGCGCCTACATGGCCAGGCAAGATATTACCGTACTTTTATGGCCGGACAAGATGCTATATATATGATACCACGCCTTAGCAGCCGGACAAGCTATTATATATGCATATATGGAAAAGTCTTGTATTTTAAAAGCTAAGCATGCACGACATCTGCCTTAAAAAGGCATTCAGAGGTACAAGCTGATCTCTTTTATATTATGTTATGCTCTATATTTTTCATTATGTTGTTGTTTATGCCTTACGTACTCAGTACATTGCTCGTACTGACGTCTTTTCTTATGGATGCTGCGTTCATGCCCGCAGGTAGACGGATCTGACCCGTAGGTGATTTATCAGCGGATTTTCAGGAGCACTCCACTTACTTCGAAGCTGCAGTCTATGGGTATTGGTCCTTATGGTTACTTGTATTCTATGTAGAGGCTCATAGACATGTGTGTACAATAGAGGTTTCATAGCCTTAACAACTCACATCATTAGATAATACTTTAGTAGCCTTGTCGGCTGGTGATGATGAATATAATTGTTGAAGAATATCTAGAGATGTGTAGTTATATTATGATATATGTCCTTACAGATTATGATATCCATGAGTTATCTTTATGGTCCACCCAAAAGTGATTATAAGATGTATGGTTAGAGGTGCTCGGTGTGTTAGCTCCGGGTGCCCGTCATGACCCTCTGGTTGGGTCGTGACACATATGGGATGATCAAGAAGTCGTGATCCATAGTAAAGAAAGTGTTCACAACTACTCGGACAACTCCGTACCTGTCATAGAGAAATCCCCAGTTGGTGCTGATTTTCACACCATTGAACTAGCCATGATAGATTGTAGGGGGGATGATGAAGATACTCTTATGCCACTGGTCTACAAAATGGTTGCTACAACTATGATAAAGAGTGGGTTTGAGCCTGGGAAAGGTCTGGGAAAGAACTTACAAGGAATCAAAGAACAGTGAGTATCAAACATGGGAAGTATCGACTTGAGGTTAGATATGAGCCACGTGAGGTAGAAGAAAAAGAAGCAGAATAAGGGCCAAGAGGCCCCGTTGAAATAAGAAAGCCATTTCCTCATCTATACCAGTCCTTCACAGCATGCCCATTGGGTCACAACAGCGAGGATCTAGAAGAGGGTTTAAGGATGTTGCTTTGGGAAGAAGAATGCACAGCCAACATTGAAAAATGCTTTGAAGCACTAGAGATTCGCCATGCTGAACCAGGAGAAACAAAAAGCGGATGGACTTCTACCCCGTTGTTCACTCTGCGGTAGAAAGAATGCTCATTTTCAGAAAAAACGGCGAAAGTTGGCTTTGAGGCCCGGCTTATTGCCTTTTAATGTTTTATTATGTATTGTTTAATAATAGAAATGGCTCGATGTTCCATTCCAAGTCGGGACCACAGTTTGTACCGCTCCTTTAAAAAATTTAATGAAAACGCCTCAAAGTTCACAATAAAGACAAAATCGTTTTTATCTTTGTGCCTATATATATATATATATATATATATATATATATATATACACACACACACAAATACATAATTGCTTTCACATGATTAATAACCGTGTTATTTTGTTTTACAGTAATAATAGAAGGGCCACAAATAATGTCATGACATGTTACGGAATAAGTAAAAACGATGACGAACAAAATGACGATTAAGAAGAAGGGATAACTGAATCGGAAGGGTTGATAGATGTTGAAGAATAATACGAGAACAGACCAACGCCAAACCTAGAGGAAACACAGGCAGTTAATCTAGGAAATGAAGAGTTGGTTCGGGAAACTAGAATAAGTGTGCATTTGATAGAAGCTAAGAAAGAAGGGTATCAGAGTCTACTGAAGGAGTATGAAGATGTCTTCGCTTGGTCATACGTCGATATGCTAGGTTTGAGTACGAACATTGTTGCCCATAGGTTGCCGATCCTCGAAAGATTTGCCCCGGTAAAACAGAAAATCAGGTAAGCTAAGCCTGATGTCAGCATCTGAATTAAAGAAGAAGTAGAAAAACAGATTCAGTCAGGGGTTGTTGAAGTGACACCGTACCCAACATGGTTGGAAAACATAGTCCCAGTACCAAAGAAAGATGGGAAAATAAGGATCTGTGTGGAATATCGTGATCTTAACCGTGCTAGCCCAAAGGATAATTTTCCACTCCCGAACACATACTTATTGATAACTGCGCCAAGCATGAGGTGAAATCTTTTGTGGATTGTTATGCGGGTTATCATCAGATACAGATAGATGAAGAAGATGCTCAAAAGACGGCAGTCATCACACCGTAGGGAGTGTATCATTACCGAGTAATGCCTTTTGGGCTCAAGAATGTCGGCGCCACTTACCTGAGGGCGATGACCACCATCTTTTATGATATGATGCATAGAGAGATCGAGATATATGTGGATGATGTCATCATCAAATCCCGAGTGGGTGAGGACCACCTCGAACATTTAAGAAGATTCTTTGACAGACTCCGCAAGTACAATTTGAAGTTGAATCCTGCAAAATGGGCATTTGGAGTGCCTGCCAGAAAATTACTAGGATTCATAGTCAGTCGTCATGATATCGAATTAGATCCCGCCAAGATCAAAGCAATCCATAACTCGCACTGCCAAGAACGAAGAAAGAGGTCATGAGTTTCTTAGGAAGGTTGAATTACATTGGACATTTCATCGCTCATTCCACAGTGATCATAGAGCCAATCCTCAAACTCTTCAAGAAAGATGCTCCAACTAAATGGATAGAGGACTGTCAGAAAGCCTTTGACACAATCAAGAGATACCTGTCAAACCCACCTGTTTTGGTCCCGCCGAGGCCGGGGAGTCCTTTGCTGCTATACATGTCGGTATCAGAAAATGCTTTTGGATGCATGTTAGCACAAAACGATGAAACAGGCAAGAAAGAGAGAGCCATCTATTACATCAGTAAGAAGTTCACACCCTGCGAATCCAGATATTCCTTGGTGGAAAAGACGTGTTGCACTCTAACTTGGGCATCTCAGAAGTTGAGACATTATATAGCCGCATACACGATCTATTTGATCCCAAGAATGGATCCACCAAGGTACATCTTTCGTGTTACACCTCCCATTTTATTTCAAGGAAATTTTGGCTTATTGGTGGTGTATACCGTCGGTACGGTAGCCCGCACCAAAGTCTTGGTTATGAGATATTTTGCTTGGTATGTGTACAGGTGTATAAGTATGTATTAATGATATTTTGAGGGAATGAGAAGTGAAACGAATTGAATCGGAGCAGTTTAGGAAAGTGCTGACACCAGTCAGCGTCGACGGCCCAAGGGATAGACCGCCGACACGTCGACGAGTCGTCGCCTGGCACTGTTGATCAGGTTCTGCGATCAGACATCTCAGGCGGAGGATCGATGGCGCACGTCGACAAGCCGTCGACATGTCGATGAGCCGTCGACCCTGCTCGTCGACCCGTCGATCTGGGAGTTTCCAGCCCTGTCTATAAATATAAGAACCCACGTTTTATTTCATTATTTTCCACAAAAAATAGATTCTATATCTCTCTAGAACCCTCCAAAAACCCTCCCTCTATTTTCATAACAATCTATATCATAAAGCCAAGATCAAAGCCAAGAATTAAGAGATTCAACTACTAGGAAGCCTATTAGGGTTTGTTAAGGGTAAGAATTTCTTTGGCATGCAAGTGGAGGATTTCATTCTAATGGAGGGGAGTAACTCAAGGCTTATTTCCAAGTGATTAAGGTAAGTTTTATGATTCTTCCATGTTATTTAAACTATTGAAGGGTTAGAAGACTTGAATTATGGAGAAAAAGGGAACATGAGGTGCAAGTATGAAATAAAGATATTTTTAAATCATGACTTGACTTGAATCATAATTCTTGATATGTAATGAGTGCAATCTTGCTATGAATAGTGGTAAAGATGTTGTAGAGGCATTATATGAGGATGGGCACGGATGGTGCCATAGCTAGGGTTATAAATGAGTGATGGGGAATGTTGGGATTGATAATGTCTAGCTTGATGAAATTGTGGATTAAGATATGGTGGTTGTTGTTGTGATATTAGGAATTATTATTATCTTCATTATTATTATTATGAGGAGGAAGTTATCGAAATAAAGGAAGATGTTAACCGATTTTCGTTAGCTTTAGTTAAGCATAAGTATGTCTTCGATTATCTAATTTTGGTACGAATTTCCTTGAAAGAAGAAACGTGAGCATTGGAGAGAAGAATCCTAGTGATAGAGTTAACGAATCATTAAGGTATGAAAGGCTAGTCCCTTCCTTCTAAGGCATGATTCTCATGAAACGAATTCCCTTTTTCCTTCCATGACTTTCTTACATTCCGGGAAATATGAGTCAACATTATATAGAGATTCTAAAGTCCATGGTATGACATTAATTATTATTGATAGACCCACCTTATGATACTAGTTCCTTCAAGGTGAGGTACGATGATTATGATTTTCCCATAATAGAATCGGGGGTTCTCGACCTTACGTCACCCCAATATGGTTATAGATTATCTTAGGACTCCAATGTATGTTTTATGATGAGTTTATGTAATGTACGCGATGATACGATTATAGCGCACCTAGATGGCCGGACATGTCACCGCTAATGCGGGCTGCTTGTGATTATACCACGCCTAGATGGCCGGACATGTCACCGCTAATGCGGGCTGCTTGTGATTTTACCGTGCCTAGAGGGCCGAACATGACACCACTAGTGGGCGGCGTATGATGGTACCCGGACGCGGGTAAATGAGGATTATATAGGTGATAGGTTGATGTATGTGATATGTTTAAAATGCATGTACTCTTAAAGGCTAAGCAGGTTATGTTTTCACCTTATGTTTCAGGATTTCTTTATTATGCTCATTTTATTTAAGCCTTACATACTCAGTACAATGCTCGTACTGACATCCTTTTCTTTGGACGCTGTGTTCATGCCCACATGTAGACAGAGAGGTGATCCAGACTCATAGGAGCTATCAACAGACTTGAGAGCACTCCATTGTTCCGGAGGTGCCATTGCTTATGATTTTGTGTATATATCTATTTTGGGCAAGACGGGGTCCTGTCCTGTCCATATGTCTAGTACTCTAGTAGAGGCTCGTAGATACGCATGTGTGGGTAGTATGGTCTCACGATTTTTCCGATGTGTATATATGTATTATTTTGATAGCCAGAGGGCTTATGTATATAAAAGTAATTATGATTCAAATGAAAATGGTTTCCCTATGATTATAAGTAGGTTACTAACGAATGATCACAGAATGAGTATGGTTACGAGTAATATGAGTGGTGCTCGGTGGTTAGCCCCGGGTACCCGTCGTGGTCCTTAGTCGTGTCGTGACAAAATGTGATATCAGAGCAGTTCAGTCCCAAGAAGTGTCTACGAGCCGTGTCTAGTAGAGTCTTGTTTATGGTGTGTTGCGCGCCACACTAATAAACAGGAGGCTACAAGGAATTTAGGAAAAATGACCATTCTTCTTCTTATGAGATCGTGCGATAGAGCCATGTTATAAGATTTTCTCCTCCCTAATATTGTGTTATGATTTCAGAGATGCCGCCAAAGGGAAAAGCTACGGTTGCCCAGAAGGGCAAGACTACGATGAAAAAGCGGGTAGAATGGGAGCCGCCAATGAATGTAGAAGAGGGTGAATCACATAATGAGGCTCTATCTAGTACCTCTCCTACTCCGCCTAGCATAGGAGAACAAGAAAGGGCTTCAGTTCCTCCCCCGGCTACTTCGGGTCAACAAATGACCGAGGCTATCCATATCTTGACACAGTTAGTTGCCGCCCAAGCACAGCGGTAGATTTTGGGTTCAAGTGACAGGGCAGTTAGTACTAGAGCCTTTGATTTCATGAGTTTGAATCTCACAAAGCCGGATGAAGACCCGCAAGGTTTTATCGATGAAATGTTGAGAACATTGAAGATTATTTATGCCTCCGAAACTGAGTCTGTAGAGCTAGCATCTTATAGACTTCGGGATGTGGCGGTCTTATGGTATAATAATTGGATATCATCAAGAAAAGAGAATGCACCACTTCCGGTTTGGCAAGAATTTGTAGATGCCTTCATCCGCCACTATTTGCCACCCGAAGTCCGTCGAGCTAATGTCACGACCCAACCTAGGGCCGTGACAAGAGGCCGGGCTTACCCTGTCTGAGGACTCAACCTTTGCTACTTACACTTGGAAATGGCGTTCAATAATTTTTTTTTTTTTTTGAAGTTCTAGATAAAATACTAAAGTCGAGATATAACTCAAAACGCCTTGAAACGTACCAACATATATACACATACATAAATATATACATGGCATAGGACAAGGCGGGCCGAAGAGGCTACCGCTACTTCTGTACAATAACATAGTGACCGACAAGACCAAACAAGCACCCATAATACCCACGCTGTTCGCAGACGTCTAAAAGTACAACTTGCAGAATATATACACAAAATTATACCAAAATAAGAACAGCCTCCGGAACGAGTGGAGTTGTCCGACTTCTAGAGCTGAATCCCCCCTAAGTAGCCGGATCGCCAAGTCGCGTCCCCCGTACCCGCGGCATGAAACGCAGCCCCCGAAGAAAGGGGTCGTCGCAGGAATATGTACCGAATATGTAAAGCGAGGATAAATAATAACCACCGCGCAATTTAGGAAGGAAGAAGTCATAATCATCCCAATATCTGCAGCCTTCGCTAAAAGAAAACATAAATAAATACACAAAGCCCTAAAACAAGCTTTAATAAATAATCGCAATCTAACTAACGGTTTCAAGGTAAGTAATACAATACATCACACGCGCCGCTTCCGAAATAATGATAGCCCTTCGGGCAGCCGCTCCGCCGACATAACAATGGCCCCTTCGGCACCGCTTCCGGCCCAATATCAACAATGGCCCTTCGGGCATTGCCGCTTCCGGCATAATAGTGATCACGGCCCCTTCGGCGTATTAGTAATGATAATGTAAACATAAATAGTAAATGAAATGAAATAGTAAAACCTCGCACCCCTTGCGGAGTGGTTTTGGAAAAATAGCACACTCGTGCATAAGCCAAGGCCATAGCGCGCCGCACGTAAGCCGAGGTCATAGCACACTCGTTGATCGACCGAGGCCATGGCTCACTCGTATACAAACCAAGGCCATAGCACACTTAGGCATAAGCCGAGGCCATCGCACCCCATTCGGAGTGGTTTTGAAAAGTTTAAATAATAAAACCTCGCACCCCACTTCGGAGTGGTTTTCTTTTTAAAAGAAAATCAATTTTATGTCTCTTTGTACAAAACTAGCTCTTTAATTATTGTTCCAAATTAAGTCAAATGAAGCAATACACAAATCTCGGACCGTGGGCCCACCTCGGTCAAGTCGAGGCGGCGAACATGAATTACAAAGATTAGGCTCCCTAAAGCCATCCATAAAGGTTCCGGAGCGATTTGGATACATTGGCAATCGTTACAAAGGTTTAAGCATTCTTTTGACCAAAGATAAGGATTTTAGTTCAATTGCGCTGAATGAATAGTACTCAATTTCAAACTCGGATTTCTATGAATAGAATAACCCCCGAGGCTCAAATCCAAACCTAGTACACCTAGGACATGCCAAAGGAATGAAAGGGTTAGCTTTACATACCTTGATCGCGTCTTACGCTCGTCTGAGCTCCACTCCCGTTTCTACCAAAATCTACAATTGGTCATAATTACCAAATATAAGTTACAAGCTTTTAAGAACTCAAGTTTAGATCCATATTTGCCTACCGAAATTTCGGCAGCATTTCCCCTATAAATTCAACATCCCCGAGCATCAAACTCGGCTTAAATGACAACAACCAATCCAACAACAACATCAACAACACCAACAATCACTACAATTCACAATATAACACAACTAATCTTTTTTCCAACATAAAACTATAGCTTCCATTCCGGCTTCACCTTTCCAACTTCATGTCAACATTCTCATATCCATTTACTAATCCAAACCATTCAAATACAATTCGGAAACATTTCATATCATTTCTACAAAATATTCGCAACATATACTACATATGCAAACTTTCCAACAAAGCCATAACGCATCCAAAACTTTTAATCTTTAACATGCATATTCATAGCATATTTCCATCTTTCAATTTCATCAACAATCATCATAATTGCATCTTAACAATTTCATTTCCATATTAACATACAACTAGAATAAAATCACATAATTCCTACAACAACCTAACAATGGATTTCATGCCAACTTAAACCATTCTCCTTTCATTTACTCTCCAAGACTACAACAACACAATTAATACACTAAATATTTTTAATTCTTGTTCCTCCACTATGTGAGACCACACGGCCACCACCCCCAACACCCACAACACACAAGTTTTCATACTTTTCATTCATTTACACATGCTACAACATATATATATATTTCCCAAGATAAAAGGAGTAAAATTCTTACCCTTTTCCAAATTTTCTACTTTGAACCAAAGTGTCTCTCTTGCCAAAGTAATTATTCCACGTTGTAAAGCGCCCTGAGCTTAGTAGAAATTCAAGAGAATTACAATTTTTGGACCCAAGATTGATGGCACAAATTTTTTTTCTCTTTTCTTTCTTTCTTTCTCTTATGGCCGTCCCTCTCTTATCTTTTCTCTCAACTTTTGCTTTCTTGAAGCTTCTTGAATAATGAATGATTTATGGCCCCTTATTATTATTTATCACATGAGCTAATTAGCCATGGATTTGGGCCATTTTTTTTTGGCTATGGCCGGCCACCCCCACATTGGGCCTCTTTGTTTTCTCTTTTTTTTTTTTCCAAGCCCAATTAATTGTGGCTCATTTTGTGTTTCCCGAAATAAATTTCCAAAATTCCAAGCTTGCCCTTAGGCCTTGTCCAATATTCTCGTGTCAATATTTTCCATAAATAACAACATACACACCACATAAAATCAAATCATGGCCTTATTCTTACAAATCGCGATTATGTCCAAATTTTCAAATACGCAAAAATGCCGGATGTAACAGCTAAAGCGGATAGATTTTTAAATTTGAAGCTAGGAAATATGAGTGCCCGGGAGTATAGCCTTCAGTTTAATTCATTGGCTAGATATGCTCCGACTATGGTGGCCGACATGGGAGATAGAGTGCATAGATTTGTGAGTGGCTTAGGGCCACATTTGTTCAAGGACTGCTTGACGGCTTCCTTGCAAGATGGGATGGATATTTCCCGCATTCAGGCCCATGCCCAGAACTTAGAAGAGCAACAACGTCCACAGAGGGGTGAGCGTGATACCGATAGGGGGCAGAGTAAGAGGGCCAGATCTATGGGTACCGATAGTGACTATAGAGGGGGATCGAGGCAGTCATATTTCGGATATTCAGGCCAGTCGGCGACTAGTGCACCTTCACGATTTGCAGGAAGGAGGTTTGACCGCTCTATTCATTCAGGGCGGTCGGGCTCGAGAGCTTTAGGTTCTCGGTTTGGGGGTGATTATAGCCAGAGGAGACCACCGGTTCCACGATGTAGTCAGTGCAGAAAGTTACATTCGAGGCCATGTCGCCAAGGTACAGATGCTTGTTATGTTTGTGGATACACGGGG
The DNA here is from genome assembly GCF_029784015.1 of Lycium ferocissimum. Lineage (NCBI taxonomy): Eukaryota > Viridiplantae > Streptophyta > Magnoliopsida > Solanales > Solanaceae > Lycium > Lycium ferocissimum. The sequence goes on from NC_081353.1 coordinate 13,494,612, forward strand.
CACGTCATGCGTGATTGTCCTACAAGGTACGGTAGAGGCGGAGTCTAGCCCATAGGATTAGCGGCAGGTTCTTCTTCTGTGCGCTCGACAGGGCAAACTCCCCAGATTCCAGCAGGCCGAGGTAGAGGCAGAGGGGGAGCGTCCAGTTCAGGTGGTACCCAGCCCCGTATCTATGCTTTAGCTGGATGCCAGGATCTCGAGTCTTCTCCAGATGTGGTTACAGGTATATTGACTATTTTCTCTCATGATGTTTATGCGTTGATTGATCCGGGTTCTACGTTGTCCTATATCACTCCATATATTGCCAGTTGTATTGGGGTGAGACCTGAGCCAATTAAACCTTTTGAAGTATCTACTCCGGTTGGTAGTTCCGTGATAGCTAGATAAGTCTACAAAAATTGTGTGATTGTGATATGTGATCGTCAGACTAAAGTTGGTCTAGTTGAGATGGAAATGCTAGATTTCGATGTAATTATGGGTATGGATTGGTTGGCCTCATGTTATGCTAATGTTGATTGTCGCATGAAAGTGGTTCTATTTCAATTTTCGGGAGAACTCGTGCTTGAATGGAAAGGTAATACAGCATCCCCAAGAGGTAGGTTTATTTCCTACCTTAAGGCAAGAAAGATGATAGCTAAAGGCTATATTTATCATCTAGTACGAGTTCATGACACCGAAGCAAAGTCGCCAACTCTCCAATCCGTCCCGGTGGTGAATGAGTTTCCGGATGTATTTCCAGATAAACTTCCAGGCCTTCATCCGGAGAGAGAGATTGATTTCGCCATTGATGTGTTCCCGGACACCAAGCCCATTTCTATCCCTCCTTACCGAATGGCTCCGGCAGAATTAAAAGAGCTAAAGGGACAGTTGAAGGATTTGCTTGAGAAGGGGTTTATTAGACCCAGTTCATCACCGTGGGAAGCACCAGTCCTATTTGTGCGAAAGAAAGATGGTTCTTTACGGATTTGTATTGACTATAGGCAGTTAATAAAGTGACGATCAAGAACAAATATCCTCTCCCAAGGATTGATGATTTGTTTGATCAATTACAGGGTGCCAAGTGATTTTCCTAAATAGACCTAAGGTCAGGTTATCATCAAGTGAGAGTTAAAGAAGAAGATATTCCCAAGACAGCCTTCTGAACGAGATACGACCATTATGAATTCCGGGTGATGTCATTTGGGTTAACTAATGCTCTGGCAGTGTTTATGAATTTGATGAATAATGTATTTAGACCTCTCTTGGATCTATTCGTAATAGTGTTCGTTGATGACATTCTAGTGTAATCTGGCACAGAATCAGAAGATGCAGACCATTAACGTATTGTTCTTGGAATTCTTCGAACTCAAAAATTATATGCGAAATTTTTAAAGTGCGAGTTTTGGCTGAATTCTATGACATTTTTAGGTCATGTCATTTCAGATGATGGCATCCGAGTGGATACTCGTAAAAATTGAGGCTGTGAAGACTTGGCCAAGGCCTACAACTCTTACAGAAGTCCGTTGTTTTCTGGGTTTGGCAGGTTACTACAGAAGGTTTGTGGAGGGATTTTCCTTTATTTCAGCCCCATTGACAAAGCTAACCCAGAAGTCAGCTAAATTTCAATGGAATGATGCTTGTGAACGCAGTTTTCAAGAATTGAAAGATAGGATAACTTCAGCTCCAGTCTTGACACTTCTAGAAGAGCCAGACGGTTATGTTGTATATTGCGATGCTTCTGGCGTTGGGGTAGGATGTGTATTAATGCAGCACGGTAAAGTTATTGATTATGCTTCAAGGCAATTACGAAAACATGAAAAGAACTACCCAACTCATGATCTCGAATTGGCTGCAGTTATTCATGCATTAAAAATATGGAGGCATTACTTGTATGGTGTGCATGTCGATATCTATACAGATCACAAGAGTCTCCAAAACATTTTCAAGCAGAAGGAGTTAAATCTGCGGCAGAGGCGGTGGTTAGAATTATTGAAAGATTATGATGTAAGTATTTTACACCACCCCGGGAAGGTAAATGTAGTAGCTGATGTGCTTAGCCGCCGATCAGTGGGTAGCCTATGTGAAGTTCCTCCGGAGAAGAAAGAAATAATTCGTGAGCTCCACCAACTAGCTAATCTTGAAATTCGTCTAGTTGATTCAGGCAGTACAGGAATTGATGTCAATAATCCCACTGTTTCATCCTTGGACATAGAGGTAAAAGAGTATCAATATAAAGATCCTCAGTTGAGCCACTATAGAGACACATTTCATGAAAAGGAGAAGTCTCCATTCTAAACTTCTATAAATGGAGTTCTTCGATATCGAGGCAGGTTATGTGTTCCGAAAGTTGCAGAATTACATCGTCGAATTCTAGAAGAAGCCCATCATTCTCGGTATTCTATTTATCCAGGTGCAACAAAGATGTATCATGATCTCAAATTGATGTATTGGTGGGATGGAATGAAGAAAGACATAGCAGAATTTGTAGCTCAATGTCCGAACTGTCAACAAGTAAAAATCGAGCATCAAAAGCCAGGAGGGTTATTACAAGCAATGAAAATTCCAACTTGGAAATGGGAAGAAATAAACATGGATTTCATTGTAGGGTTACCTCGTTCCCGAAGCAAGTATGACTCTATATGGGTGATCATGGACAGACTCACGAAATCAGCCCATTTCCTTCCGGTTAGAACTACTTACTCAGCAGAAGATTATGCAAGACTGTATCTTAAAGAAATAGTGCGACTCCATGGTATTCCGATGTCCATTATTACTGAACAGGAGCGCAATTTACAGCTAAGTTTTGAAAGTCTTTCCAAGAAGTTTTGGGTACTCAGGTGAAGCTTAGCACAACATTTCACCCACAAACTGATGGGCAAGCCGAACGTACTATTCAGACCTTGGAAGATATGCTAAGAGCATGTGTTCTAAATTTCAGTGGTAGTTGGGACGACCACTTACCCCTTATCGAGTTTGCATACAACAACAGCTGTCATTCCAGTATCCAAATGGCTCCGTACGAAGCTCTATATGGAAGGAAGTGTAGATCCCCAATTGGGTGGTTTGAAGTCGTGGAAACACAATTAATAGGCCTTGAGTTGATCCAACGAGGGCGGGAAAAGGTCAAGGTTATCCGAGATCGATTGTTGACAGCCCAGAGTCGTCAGAAATCTTACGCGAACAACCGCCGGCGGGACTTAGAATTTCAAGTTGATGACTGGGTATTCTTAACGGTGTCACCAATGAAAGGAGTGATGAGATCTGGTAAGAAAGAAAAGCTGAGTCCTCGATACATTGGACCTTATAAGGTTGTCTGCAAGGTGGGTCAAGTAGCTTATGTATTGGACTTACCCTCGGAACTGGAATCAGTCCATCCGATTTTTTTTCATGTCTCAATGCTTCGTAAGTGTGTTGGAGATCCTACTAGGATCGTCGCAGTAGATGATGTTCAAGTGACAGAAAAGTTGGCTTATAAAGAAGTACCCGTTGCCATACTAGATTGGCAGGTACAGAGACTTAGAAATAAAGAAGTAACCTCAGTTAAGTTCTTATGGAGAAATAACAACCAGGAAGAGATGACTTGGGAGGCAGAAGAAAATATGAAGGCTAAGCACCACATTTATTTCAGCCCCTGGAAGAAATCCAAGATGAAACGTCAAGATTATGACGTATGCATGTTTTCTTTTTATGTTTTCGGGTCGTGTGTGGCCAACCTTTATTACAATGATGTTGTGTCCCTGTGAGGCATTGTTATGGGCTGTTGTGACAGGTTGGTAGTGCCATATTACAGAGGAAATTCTGGCAAAATTTTCGTAAAATTCCCGAGAACTTAACATTCGAGGACGAATGTTTTAAAGGGGGGAAGAATGTTACACCTCCCATTTTATTTCAAGGAAATTTCGGCTTATTGGTGGTGTATACCGTCGGTACGGTAGCCCGCACCAAAGTCTTGGTTATGAGATATTTTGCTTGGTATGTGTACAGGTGTATAACTATGTATTTTGGATATTTTGAGGGAATTAGAAGTAAAACGAATTGAATCGGAGCAGTTCAGGAAACTGCTGACACCAGTCAGCGTCAACGGCCTAAGGGACGGATCGTCGACACGTCGACGAGTCATCGCCTGGCACCGTCGATGAGGATCGACGGCGCACGTCGACGAGCCGTCGACCCTGCTCGTCGACCCGCCGATCTGGAAGTTTCCAGCCCTGTCTATAAATATAAGAACCCACATTTTATTTCATTATTTTCCACAAAAAGCAGATTCTATATCTCTCTAGAACCCTCCAAAAACCCTCCCTCCATTTTCATAACAATCTATATCAAAAATCCAAGATCAAAGCCAAGAATTAAGAGATTCAAATACTAGAAAGCCTATTAGGGTTTGTTAAGGGTAAGAATTTCTTTGGCATGCAAGTGGAGGATTTCATTCTAATGGAGTGGAGTAACTCAAGGCTTATTTCCAAGTGATTAAGGTAAGTTTTATGATTCTTCCATGTTATTTAAACTATTGAAGGGTTAAAAGACTTTAATTCTGGAGAAAAAGGGAACATGAGGTGCAAGTATGAAAATAAAGATATTTTTAAATCATGACTTGACTTGAATCATAGTTCTTGATATGTAATGAGTGCAATCTTGCTATGAATGGTGGTAAAGATGTTGTACAGGCATTGTATGAGGATGAACACGGATGGTGCCATAGCTAGGGTTATAAAGGAGTGATAGGGAATGTTGGGATTGATAATGTCTAGCTTGATGAAATTGTGGATTAAGATATGGTGGTTGTTGTTGTGATATTGGGAATTATTATTATCTTCATTATTATTATTATGTGGAGGAAGTTATCGAAATAAAGGAAGATGTTAACCGATTTTCGTTAGCTTTAGTTAAGCATAAGTATGTCTTCGATTATCTAATTTTGGTACGAATTTCCTTGAAGGAAGAAATGTGAGCATTGGAGAGAAGCATCCAAGTGATAGAGTTAACAAATCATTAAGGTATGAAAGGATAGTCCCTTCCTTCTAAGGCATGATTCTCATGAAACGAATTCCCTTTTTCCTTCCATGACTTTCTTACATTCCGGGAAATATGAGTCAACATTATATAGAGATTCTAAAGTCCATGGTATGACATTAATTATTATTGATAGACCCGCCTTATGATACTAGTTCCTTCAAGAGGTACGATGATTATGATTTTCCCATAATAGAATCGGGGGTTCTTGACCTTACATCACCCCGATATGGTTATAGATTATCTTGGGACTCTAATGTATGTTTTATGATGAGTTTATGTAATGTACGCGATGATACGATTATACCGCGCCTAGATGGCCGGACATGTCACCGCTAATGCGGGCTGCTTGTGATTATACCGCGCCTAGATGGCCGGACATGTCACCGCTAATGCGGGCTGCTTGTGATTTTACCGTGCCTAGAGGGCCGGACATGACACCACTAGTGGGCGGCGTATGATGGTACCCGGACGCGGGTAAATGAGGATTATATACGTGATAGGTTGATGTATGTGATATGTTTAAAATGCATTTACTCTTAAAGGCTAAGCAGGTTATGTTTTCACCTTATGTTTCAGGATTTCTTTATTATGCTCATTTTATTTAAGCCTTACATACTCAGTACAATGCTCGTACTGACGTCCTTTTCTTTGGACGCTGTGTTCATGCCTACAGGTAGACAGGGAGGTGATCCAGACTCATAGGAGCTATCAACAGACTTGAGAGCACTCCATTGTTCCGGAGGTGCCATTGCTTATGATTTTGTGTATATATCTATTTTGGGCACGACGGGGTCCTGTCCCGTCCATATGTCTAGTACTCTAGTAGAGGCTCGTAGATACGCATGTGTGGGTAGTATGGTCTCACGATTTTTCCCATGTGTATATATGTATTATTTTGATAGCCAGAGGGCTTATGTATATAAAAGTAATTATGATTTAAATGAAAATGGTTTCTCTATGATTATAAGCAGGTTATTAACGAATGATCACAGAATGAGTATGGTTACGAGTAATATAAGTGGTGCTCCGTGGTTAGCCCCGGTTACCCGTCATGGTCCTTAGTCGGGTAGTGACATTTCGCCAGCCTATGCCCGTAGGGAAGTTGGCCAAATGGCAAATGCTGTTAAGTGAGTTCGACATTCAATACGTCATGTAGAAATCAGTTAAAGGTCAAGCATTGGCAGATCTATTGGCAGGAAGCCCGGCAGATGACAATCCCGAACCTTTATGCACTTAATTTCTGGATGAAGAAATAATGGCAATTGAAGGCAAAGAAAGTGAAGACGAGTCAGGAAGTAAAGTATACTTTGATGGAGCGGTTAGCTTTAAAGGATCAGGAATCGGAGCCGTCTTGGTTTCAGACTCGGGCCAATATTATCCAGTGGTGGCCAAGTTGAGTTTCAGTTGCACCAATAACATGGCTGAGTACGAAGCATGTATCTTGGGTCTACGTTTAGCCCTCGACATGGATGTGAAAGATCTTCAGGTAATCGGCGATTCAGATTTGCTAATTCATCAGGTTCGAGGAGAGTGGGCTACTAAAAATGAAAAGATCATACTGTATGTTGGACTTGGGCAAAGATCAGCAGATCGGTTTCGAGAAGTCAAGTTCAAACACATATCGAGAACCCAGAATGAGTTTGCTGATGCAATGACAACAATAGCGTCCATGATTCAACATCTCGACAGCAGATACATTGATCAAGTCAAAATTGAGATTAAAGATCAACCAGCCCACTGTGCTTTCGTAGAGGCAGAGACTGAAGGAAAACTTTGGTACGTTGACATTAAAATGTTATTGGAGAAAAGAGAAATCCCGAAGGAATCACCTTAAATCAAAAGAGGATTATCAGGAAGTTAGCGAATGGTTTCTTCATTAACAAGAATGTCCTGTACAAAAGAACTGGGGATTTGGGATTGCTTAGATGGCTTGACTCGGTTGAAGCCACAAGATTGATTGAAGAAGTACATGCCAGAACCTGTGGGCCTCACATAAATAGGTTCGTGCTAGCAAAGAAAATCTTGAGAACCAGTTATTACTGGATGACCATGGAGAATGACTGCGGCAAATTCGTCTAGAAATGCCACAAGTGTCAGGTTAGCGGAGACTTGATAAAGGTCCTTTCGACAAAAAAGCGAATTCTATAACGTCACCTTCGCCATTTGCCGCTTGGGGCATGAATGTCATAGGACCAATTAAGCCAGCTGCGTCAAACAAACACCGCTTTATTTTGGTCGCCATAGATTACTTCACTAAGTGGGTGGAAGCAGCATCTTATTCATCAGTAACAAAGAAAGTAGTCACAGATTTTGTGCACAACAACATCATATGCCGATTTGGCATCCCAGAATCAATCATAACAGACAATGGGGCTAATATGAATAGCCACTTGATGAAAGACATGTGTGCACAGTTTTGAATCACTCATTGAAATTCAGCCGCATACAGACCGCAAATGAATGGGTACATGAGAAGCTGCTAACAAAAACATCAAGAAAATCCTCCGAAAGATGATTGATAACTATAAAGAGTTGGCATAAACAATTGCCTTATGCATTACTGGGATATTGCACTACTGTCAGAACTTCAACAGGGGCCACTCCATACCAATTGTATGGCACCGAAAGATAATACCCGACCAAGTAGAAATCCCTTCACTTCAAATAATACAAGAAGTTGAGCTGGACGATGCAGAATGGATCCGTAAAAGATATGAACAATTGGCTTTGATAGATGAAAAACGGATGATTGTTGTTGCCATGGCCAACTATACCAACAAAGAATGGCACAGGCTTTTAACAAGCATGTGAGAACTAGGGTTTTTCAAATCGAGCAATTGGTGCTCAAACGAATATTCCCTAATCAAGAAGAATACAAAGGAAAGTTCGCACCAAACTGGCAAGGCCCCTATATGGTGCGAAAGGTACTATCAGGAGGAGCTATAGTACTTGCTGAAATGGATGGTTAGGAGTGACCAAGAGCAGTAAATTTAGATGCCATCAAGAGATACTACGTTTGAAGCAGAAGGCGATTGCGAAGATCCAGAATTTTTATAGTTTATGTTACTTTGATTACGCTTCCTCTGCTTGTAATTTTACATTTTTAGAAAAAACCAAATCTAAAATTGTGTACGAACTATGCAAGGACCTGATTCCCTAGGCTTATAAGGAGATACGTAGGTGCTTTTCCAAGCTCGATCGCTTTAACAAAAAACAAATCCCAAAATTATGTGTTTTGAACTAAGTTATGACCTAATTCCCATTCGGGATAGGCAAGTGCTCTTTTGAGTTCGGTCTCACAAAAAAAAATTCAATATGTTTACCCCGAACTACGTTTCGACCTGATTCCCGAAACGGGATACGTAGGTGCTCTCCCGAGCTCGGTCATTCCAAATAAAATTCCCAATAAACCTTAGGAAACCTCAGAAATGTTTTAGCAAGAGAAAGATAAAGGTAACCCCACAAGGAAATTAAAGCGAAATTTTGAGAGGACCTCAAAATTCTTTAAATATATCGCTTCAAAGGAATGGACTGATTAAAACTTCTACACTGGGGCAGAATTTTTGAGAAGGATCTCCAAAATTCCTCAAGTACGGTGAAATCAAGGATTGACAAGTACACACTTACACTGGGGCAAAATTTTTTAGAGGATCTCAAAAATTCCTTCGACATAGCGAAATTCGAGTTGGTATAAAGACGTATACAAACTGGGGCAAAATTTTCAAAAGGGACTCAAAAATTTCACAAGTCAAGATCAAAAAGGAGGAAAGAGATGGAAGAACTTATTTGAGTAACCAATGTCATGACATTAAAAGGGCGTATGTAAAATATTATTTTCAAAACATATATAATATACCAAAATATGTATATTCTCCAACAATCACCGCCCAAAAAACTTTTCGGCTATGCTAGAAAAAATTAAAGATATTAAGGAAAATGAGCATCCTTTCCTGGCAAAATGTGAACGGAACAAGTCCATGCGCAGAGAGAGCGATCGACCATATAGGAAACTGACAAATTTTTTGTGGATGCAGGAATAGATAAGCATTGATATTTTACACTAACTCATTTGTAGAATGTTTAAAATAGGGTAACGATAACAAGCCAAGTGAAGAAGAAGCTTCAACGAATAACAGCGCAAAAGAGTATATGAAAGGATAACTGTAACACTCCGTAAATCTGAGTTAGATGTGAAGGTATTAAATGAGAAGTAATGTGACATTTTATGCATAAGAAGTCCTATCAATATGAGTTTGGGTGGAAATAGTTGATTTAAGATGAAGACCAAGCAGTGAAGTACGTAAGAGTTCTTAAAATCGCTTAAGATTTGTTAACCTATGTTGTAGGAAAATTTGGTGAAAATACGTTGCGATCTTTGAAATAGCTTTCCAAAGGTATATAGTGGAGTTTAAACGGACTTGTGAGTAAAGAGATATGGCCGTTTTACTAACGTGCATTTCACGAGATCATCCTGCGGTTCAATCCTGCGAATCTCAGGATGAACACCAAAAATCACGCCCCTCTGACACGTTGTGCGATAGGGCTGCATTTCACGGGTCAAACGTGCGAATCGCACGATGCGTCACGCGCCTTGCTCGACTATAAAAACCCCAAGAACCTGAAATTTTCTTAAACCATCATTCCAATTCATCTTTGGGCGATTTTTTGAGCAGAAATAACCCTAGGGCTTCCCCAAAACATAGGGTAAGAACATCTTTAACATTATTAATCAATCCTAGAATTAAACCCATGATTCTTGAATGAAAAACTTAGGGTTGCAAGGTAATCTTTCTCAAAGTGACTCAAGCTAGGGTTTTGGGTGTTTTTCATTGTAAAAGTGAATTGTTGAGTTACGTAAGGATTAATTAAGGTATGTCTCTCTTTTGAAAACTGGTTTTTGGATGTATGTCTCTTTTAAAAATCCTTTTTTTTTTTTTACTATGAAGGTAATTTGTATGTCTCTCTTTTAAAAATCTTATTATGGATATATGTCTTCTTCTAAAAAGTTCTATATTGAATAAAAAGGTGAATCTCTCATACAAAATCCTAATTCATGTTTTGATTAATGGTTAATGTGCGTGAGGAGACAGGCCCACATTAAACCTTGATTGTATTATCCTCTACATACGTATATGAAATCATAATCGTTTTCTTATATAAAAGATGGTCAGTGATGATAGTTAATTGTTGGTATTGATGATTTTACAAAGAAATTATGACAAAGGAATCTTGTTTAAAGAAGTGAAAACGTTTTCAAGATTATCTATGAAATTATGGATTTTCATAATGGCATAATGAACTTTAATGCTATTTGATGGAGTGACTACTTTGAGACAAATTGTGAATCGGCTTCTATGCTATGAATTTTGTTGTTGTGTTTGGCCTAGCTACTCGGGAGGAAGGGTAGCCACTATGGATCCTAGTATAGTAATTGCCTAGCCATTCGGGAGGAAAAGTGGCCACTACCGGGTTCGCTACCCGGAGTGCGGTTAATGCGTAGCTATTTGGGAGGAAGGATAGCCACCGAGAATTACATATTCTGATGTGGTGCGCTGTGTTTAGGGAAGCTCTATAGTCATCCCTTCGATGTGATTGATTCTTGGGCCTGTATTGGCATGTGTGATATTCTCATTCTCTCATGGAACTGTTGTTGACAATCATGATCAATTTGAAAGGCATAACTGAAAGTTGTAACTTGACAAACGGCTTTATAATCTGTTTTGATAATTCTTATTGAGATACACAAACTCAATAACTACTCGTACATTGGTTTCACATGATTTTCAGAACTGATTTCTTTATGTATTATTATATTTTATTTTTATATTACTTCTTGTCCCCGAGGCACTCACTGAGTACGAAAGTACTCAGGCATACCATTGTTGTTTTTTATGGTATGTTAGGTAATGGAGAAGAGCAGGTTCGTGATACTTTCGACGCTTAGGAGAACTTGCTGCTGCTGTTGATTTGGCGAGCCCACATCTTTGTTCGTAGGACACTTCTTGTTTCATTTATTATTCCAGATATCTGGGCTGCGTCCCGAAGTTAGATGATTGTTGTGTCTCTTAGAAGCTCCATACATAGTTGTTAGAATTGTGGGTAGATTGTCAAAGTCGTACGACTTAATGGGTGTTTGCCACGTTTATGACTATTTAGTTATATTAGACTTCCGCTGGTCTTATTTCATAATTGTGATCCTGATTTATGCAGTTGCTTATAACTTTGTTTAATTTAATAAGGAAAGATTATTAAAAAGGAACTTGATGTTACATTTATTTTATAAACTGTTGGAGGCGAATATTGAACCTGGAGGGTTCAAGTGTTATTATTGTGTCGTTTAGGTTGTTTCGATATTGTTCATGATATCGGATGCCGGTCATGTCTAGGGTGGGTTTTGGGGCGTGACAAGCTTGGTATCAGAGCCTAGGTTTAAATATGTCCTAGGATTATTGTCGGTGTCTGTGGAGCTGTGTCTAGTGGAGTTTTCCTTATGCAGCCTGATCACCTGCATGACCGAGAAACTCCCAGGACATTTATAGGTGTTTCCTATTCTTCTTGATTCTAGATTGTGCTGTAGAGCTTGAAATCCTTTAGGATCATTCTAATGCGTTCGTTAATTCGTGCCTTGCCAGAATCGCTTTAATTCGTGCCGCAATTTCTAACATAGTGAACAATAGTGCTATGAGGTGCACGTTGGTTGTGCTATATAATGTGATGGATGGTACAAAGCCTCTTCAAATTCTATTGTAGGTTTGTGGTGGTGATCGTAAGCTGTGATTGCAGGTGTTTTCAGACAGGTATCCTTACGATCTATTCTCATGATGCTTATTCATTGATTGATCCAAGTTCAAACTTATCCTATATGACCCCTTATTTTGCTCTTGATATGGGTATGAAACCCGAACCTTTGTTGGAACCCTTCGCTGTTGATACGCCTTTGGGTGTTCCTGTTATTGCTTCTAGAGTGTATAGGAATTATGTTGTTATGATTAAAGGTCGTGAGACCATGGCTGATTTGTATGAACTTGAGATGGTGGATTTTGATATAATTATGGGGAAGGATTGGTTGTCCGCATGTTATGCTAATGTGGATTGTCGCCATAAGTTAGTTCGCTTCGCCTTTCCCGATGAACCTGTTATTGTGTAGGAGGGTGAAATTGCTAAGCCAAGGGATAGATTTATTTTCTATCTTAAGGCCCATAAGATGATTACGAAGGGGTGCATTTACCATTTGGTTGTGGTTAATGATACAAAAGCCGTAGTACCTAAATTTGCATATGTTCCCATAGTTAGTGATTATCCCAAAGTGTTTCCCGAAGATCTCCCTAGTATTCCTCCTGATAGGGTTATTGATTTTGGGATTGATGTTATTCCTGACACCCAACCTATTTCTATCCCACCTTATCGTATGGCTCCAGTGGAGCTAAGGGAGTTAAAGGAGTGCTCCAGTCTTGTTTGTTAGAAAGAAAAATGGTTCCCTTAGGATGTGCATTGATTACCGTCAACTTAATAAAGTGACCATTAAGAATAAATATCCTTTGCCTAGGATAGATGATTTGTTTGACCAACTTCAGGGTGCTAAGTTCTTTTCGAAGATTGACCTGAGGTCTGGATATCATCAATTGAAGATAAAGGAGAAGGACATCTCGAAAACAGCTTTCCGTACTCGTTATGGGCACTTTGAGTTCCTAGTCATATCCTTTGTGTTGACTAATGCGCCTGCTGCATTCATGGATTTGATGAATCGTGTGTTTAAGCCTTATCTAGACCGTTTCATTATTGTGTTCATTGATGATATTTTGGTGTATTCTAAAAGTCGTGAGGATCATGCTAATCATTTGAGAATAACTTTGACAACACTCGAGGAGAACGAGCTTTATGCAAAATTCTCTAAGTGTGAATTCTGGCTGGAGTCTGTGGCTTTCTTAGGTCATGTGGTGACTGGTGTCGGCATTAAAGTAGACCCTCAGAAAATTTCAGCGGTTAAGGATTGGCCAAGACCAACTAGTGCGATGGAAATTCGTAGTTTCTTGGGTTTGGAAAATTATTACCGAAAGTTTGTGGAAGGATTTTCGTCAATAGCCTCTCCATTAACTAAATTGACATAGAAGACTGCTAAGTTTCAGTGGTCCGAAGCTTGTGAAAAGAGTTTCCAAGAACTTAAGACAAGGTTGACTTCGGCTCCTATTTTAACTTTACCTTCTTGGTCTGGTGGATATATAGTGTATTGTGATGCTTCTAGAACTAGTTTGGGTTGTGCATTGATGCAGAACGGCAAGGTGATTGCTTATGCTTCACGACAGTTGAAGAAGCATGAGAAGAACTATCCGACTCATGACTTGGAATTGGCTGCAATGGTATTTGCTTTGAAAATTTGGCGTCATTAGCTGTATGGTGAGCATTGTGATGTTTTTACTGATCACAAAAGTTTGCAATATATCTTCAAGCAGCGAGAGTTGAACCTCAGACAGAGGAGGTGGTTGGAGTTGTTAAAATATTACGACTTGAATATTTTGTATCATCCGGGTAAGGCTAATGTGGTTGCTGACGCTTTGAGTAGAAAATCTATAGGCACGTTGGCTTATTTGCGTGCTCATGACATGCCCATAGGGAAAGAGATTCGAAGGCTTGCCAGTCTGGGGGTTAGGCTTGATGAAACTGAAAATGGAGAGTTAGTGGGAATCACTCCATCATGGTCTGACATTGTAGAAAGGATTAAATCCAAGCAATATGATGATGAACTTTTGGCAAAGCTGAGAGATGGAGTGGAAAGGGGTGAGTACACTTCCTTTACTGTGGGTACTGGTGATAGTGTTCTACGGTTGCAAGGATGATTGTGTGTTCCTGATGTTGATGGTCTTCGAAAAGAATTAATGATGGAAGCTCATAGTTCCAAGTATTCGGTTCATCCGGGATCCACCAAAATGTATAAGGATTTGAAACAACACTATTGGTGGAAGAGCATGAAGGTTGATATTTCTAACTTTGTGGCTAAGTGTTTGAACTGCCAACAGGTGAAGGTTGAACATCAAAGGCCTGGTGGCTTGGCTCAAAACAGTGAGATTCCTCAATGGAAGTGGGAGATGATAAATATGGATTTTGTTGCAGGTTTACCTCGCACAAGGGCCAAGTATGATTCAATATGGGTAATCGTGGATAGACTCACGAAGTCTGCCCATTTTCTTCCTGTAAAGACATTATATGCCGCGGCGGAGTACGCCAAGTTATATTTGAAGGAGATTGTTAGGTTGCATGGTGTTCTGGCATCTATCATATCTGACAGAGGTACGCAATTTCTTGCTCGCTCATTTCGCGTACGTTTCAAGAAGGTTTGGGGACTAGAGTGAAATTGAGCACTGCTTTTCATCCTCAAACTGACGGGCAAGCAGAGAGAACTATTCAAACTTTGGAGGATATGTTGGGTGCTTGTGCAATCAATTTTGGAGGAAGTCGGGATGAACACTTACCTTTGGAATTCGATTACAATAATAGCTATCAAGCTAGTATTCAGATGGCTCCTTATGAGGCTCTTTATAGGAGGCGTTGTCTGTCCCCAATTGGTTGGTTTGAACCAACGGAAGTAGAGTTATTGGGTCCTGATTCAGTTCGTGAGGTGATCGAGAAGGTAAATCTTATTGTGCAGCGACTGAAGACCGCACAGAGTAGACAAAAGTCTTATACGAACATGAGGCGTAGGGAATTGGAATTTGCTGTTGGTGAAAAGGTTTTCTTGAAAGTGTCACCTATGAAAGGGGTAATGCGTTTTGGCAGAAAGGGCAAGCTTAGTCCTCGCTATATTGGTCCTTACGAGATTACGAAAAAGGTTGGAAAGGTAGCGTACTAAGATTACCGGCTGAGATATCCATGGTTCATCCGGTGTTTCACATTTCGATGTTGAGATTGTATAAACCTGATCTTTCCCATATGTTGCACCATGAAGATATTGAAATTGATGAAGCTCTGTCTTATGAAGAAGAACCAGTTCAGATCTTGGACCGTCAAATTAGAAAGTTGAGAACAAAGGATGTAGCGTCGGTTAAAGTGTTGTGGCGAAACCATAATACTGAGGAAGCTACTTGGGAAGCAAAGGAGGCCATGAAGAAGAGATATCCTCACTTGTTCCCTATGGTAGTTATGAGCTAGCATTTAAATTATTCATAGATGAATCATTGTGTTTGTTCGAAACAACTTGTGGTTTAGCAAATTCTTTCTAGGCTACAATTCTCATTCAAGGACGAATGATCTTAAGGGGGGAATAATGTAACACTCCGTAAATCTGAGTTAGGTGTGAAGGTATTAAATGAGAAGTAATGTGACATTTTATGCATAAGAAGTCCTATCAATATGAGTTTGGGTGGAAATAGTTGATTTAAGATGAAGACCAAGTAGTGAAGTACGTAAGAGTTCTTAAAATCGCCTAAGATTTGTTGACCTGTCTTGTAGGACAATTTCGTGAAAATCCGTTGCGAATTTGGGAAAACTTCCTCTAATAGAAGTTGTAGATCTTTGAAATAGCTTTCCAAAGGTATATAGTAGAGCTTAAACGGACTTGACTATAAAGAGTTATGGCCGTTTTACCAATGTACATTTCGCGGGATCATCCTGCGGTTCAATCGTGCGAATCTCAGGATGAACACCGAAAATCACGCCCCTCTGACACGTTGTGCGATAGGGCTGCGTTTCATAGGTCAAAACTGGTTTTGGATGTATGTCTCTTTTAAAAATCCTTCTTTTTTCTTTTTTTTACTATGAAGGTAATTTGTATGTCTCTCTTTTAAAAACGTTATTATGGATATATGTCTTCTTCTAAAAAGTTCTATATTGAATAAAAAGGCGAATCTCTCATACAAAACCATAATTCATGTTTTGATTAATGGTTAATGTGCGTGAGGAGACAAGCCCACATTAAACCTTGATTGTATTATCCTCTACATACGTATATGAAATCATAATCGTTTTCTTAGATAAGAGATGGTCAGTGATGATTGTTAATTGTTGGTATTGATGATTTTACAAAGAAACTATGACAAAGGAATCTTGTTTAAAGAAGTGGAATCGTTTTCAAGATTATCTATGAAATTATGGATTTTCATAATGGCATAATGAACTTTAATGCTATTTGATGGAGTGACTACTTTGAGACAAATTGTGAATCGGCTTCTATGCTATGAATTTTGTTGTTGTGTTTGGCCTAGCTACTCGGGAGGAAGGGTAGCCACTATGGATCCTAGTGTAGTAATTGCCTAGCCATTCGGGAGGAAAAGTGTCCACTACCGGGTTCGCTACCCGGAGTGCGGTTAATGCGTAGCTATTTGGGAGGAAGGATAGCCACTGAGAATTATATATTCCGGTGTGGTGCGCTGTGTTTAGGGAAGCTCTACAGTCATCCCTTCGATGTGATTGATTCTTGGGCCTGTATTGGCATGTGTGATATTCTTATTCTCATGGAACTGTTGTTGACAATCATGATCAATATGAAAGGCATAACTGAAAGTTGTAACTTGACAAAAGGCTTTATAATATGTTTTGATAATTCTTATTGAGATACACAAACTGAATGACTGCTCTTACATTGGTTTCACATGATTTTCAGAACTAATTTCTTTATGTATTATTATATTTTATTTTTATATTACTTGTTGTCCCCGAGGCACTCACTGAGTACGAAAGTACTCAGGCATACCATTGTTGTTTTTGATGGTATGTTAGGTAACGGAGAAGAGCAGGTTCGTGATACTTTCGACGCTTAGAAGAACTTGCTGCTGCTGTTGATTTGGTGATCCCACACCTTTGTTCGTGGGACACTTCCTGTTTCATTTATTATTCTAGATTTTCGGGCTGCGTCCCGAAGTTAGATGATTGTTGTGTCTCTTAGAAGCTCCATAGATAGTTGTCAGAATTGTGGGTAGATTGTCAAAGTCTCGTACGACTTAATGAGTGCTTGCCACGTTTATGACTATTTACTTATATTAGACTTCCGCTAATCTTATTTCATAATTGTGATCCTGATATATGCAGTTACTTATAATTTTATTTTATTTAATAAGGAAAGATTATTAAAAAGGAACTTGATGTTACATTTATTTTATAAACTGTTGGAGGCGAATATTGAACCTGGCGGGTTCAAGTGTTATTATTGTGTCATTTAGGTTGTTCCGATGTTGTTCATGATGTCGGATGCCGGTCACGTCTAGGGTGGGTTTTGGGGCGTGACAATAACGAAGCCCTCCCTAAGTAAAGTTCGCTTTACGCTGATAAGTTTGTTCACTTTTTGCAGAGCACTAAGATTTTTACAAAAGAAAAATTTTAAAGACTACTAAAAGATATAATCATCGTATCAAAAGTTGGGTCTCCACTAAACGGTATTGTTTCAAGGTATTAAGACCCTGGCCTAGACGTGGCATGGCTTGCCTTGATACATTAGCTGAGTGGACGTCCAAAAATCTAAGAATTTAAAATGGCGTGTTGATATCGGTATTGAAATGCTGTATTCACAATTGAGTCTAGTCCTTTTGGAAGATATGAACCCTGTCGACGTGTGGGCATTCTTCCCTAGAGTCCAAAAAGGAAGGTGTAAGTCTTGCCACCGAGGTAAGCTTCATTCCTCAAAATGACGATATGGATTAAACAACTACGTGCCGAAGGGTCTGAGTCGTCATCCATATATATAGCCAAAAATAAGTAGCATAGTTTCGAGGTTGATGTCCGTAATCGTTGAAATACGAATGTGATTCCTACATCAAGATTTGCGGTTGCTATTGCAGTCTATTTCAAGTTAACGTAATCGTGGTTCAGGGATAGTGGAAGTTATGAGAAAAGGCTCCGCACTTGAATATGCAGTAGTTAACTTGAAAATTCTGACCAAATGTTGTAATTATGGACACAAGGGTTATTAGTCATCATGAAAGGAATATGATACTACACTCTGATGTGCAGTCTACATTTGGGTATTTTTTACTATAAGTGATGTGGTCCCGAACTGGTATACCGCAAGCTTCGTATAAGGATAATGATGTAGTCGACACCAGATTCGCGACAGTCACCGCAATATGTGAAAATGATATGAGTCCAAATTTTCTGGGGTGGCGGATGTCATAAGAAACAAAAATGACCCCGCACTTGAAAACACGATTTTCATTAGTAACATCTTGCTTACGAAAACGACAACCTAACTGGGGTGTGTAGGTTCGCAGAAATGCGGTATAGCCTGACCCAGATCCCAACAGAAGTGATCATTGAGTGATGAAAACATCTGAAAATGACGAAAAAAGAGTCGGTCAAATTATCGTGAGTAGATCATTTTTTCAAAAAATATATGAAAAATACACACTTACATGAGAAAAGAAAGAAGACGGACTAGAATTTGCAAAGGACAGACATAATATCAACAAAACGGCAAAATGCCACTCAGGCATGACTACATTAAAATAAAAAAATTTCCAAAGATTAACACGCAGGACTCAGCATGTGGAAACAAGCTAGAAGCTACCGAAGATGGAAGCAAAAGCCAGATTCAAAACATGCGAAGCAAACATGAAACTTTTTCTTGGGCAACCGGTCAAAAATCGTGTACGAGAGTCAAGCTTTCTACACCAGGGATTGGAGATCACTTCAAACATCAACACTAATAAGTCCTTTCCAAAAACCACCTCCGGTTCGGATTTTCAACCGGAAATAGCCAAAGGGGTTCCCACATAAAGGGATATTCCTTTTCGGGCTATCGAGTCAAACTACAATTGGACTAATTTCCAAAGCCAGGGATATGTAGGCTACTCAAAATTCGGGGCTCGGCCATATTCCTATAATTATCTCGAGACACCTCGAGGTAGTTCAAAGAAAACTCTTATATTCATAGTCCTCATAGAGTCAGAACTACAAAGGGCCTGAATTCTCATTTAGTCTAAGATATGTTGGAAGCCCAGAAACCGGGGTCCAGCCATACTTTCGAAATTTTGTGCAAGAAGAGCTCTAATTTCTATTATTCGGTAAAAATTAGGTTTGTCAAATTCGTAGCTCAAGGATGGCCTTGCCATCCTTGAACTTCGAAAGGGTAGTTGTTGACACCTAATTTTTACCTTATAAAATACGTATTTTAATTTTCAATTTTTCCGAGTCCAAGACGGAGTGAGGATGGACCTCAAAAATCAAAATTTCAAAAATCCCGAGAAAATTTTAAATTGACGTTTAAATTATTGTTTAAGAGAAAATTGGCGAATTTGAGAAATTACGAGTTATTTACTTTACAAACATGTTTTAAAATTAAGACAAAAATCCTGCTCCGTCTAATTCGAGAAAATCGCAAATTAAAAGGCAACGCATGAATTATGGCCTATTTAAGCACATTTTTTTACGTATTTGAAATAATAGTCGAAACTATGTCAATATTGGGCTCGTTTTAAAACTACATATTATGATTTTTTTTTTCAAAATATTAGTTTACAAAGGCGTTTTAATTCAATACGTTATTTCTAAAATATGTATTTTATTTGAATGTTATATTATGTTTTAAATAGGGGGAGTTAAGTTTTAAATTATCAACTTAACCCCCCCCCCCCCAAATGTTTGAGACGCGTCTTTGACATCGTGGGTATTCCCCCACCCCTATGGTGGTGTGAGATGCCATGGACAAGGCCCATGAGGCCGTTTGTTATCTTGTGCTCTCACACCAACTCCCAAAGGGGTGTGTTGTGGCGATTTGCTCGTCGATTCCCTTTCCTTGTACTGTTGTTGCGATGTGTGAGGCTCTGATTATTTTCCAACGGTCCTTTTGGATTATGTACTGGTATTTTTGTTTGTTTCTGTGACTCATCATACTATTTGCTTGCTGATATTTTCGTATTTGTGCGATTTTTGGAATCGTTTGTCCTATTTTCGCATGATTTTAGGGGGCCTGGTACTGTTATTATGATTTTGGATAAAATCCCTTTTGTTTTATGGATTTTGAAATTGAAAATTGTGGATTTCGAGGGGAAATTCGTAGAAGGGTCTAGAACCTTTCCTTTTTTTGTCCCTAGGGTTCCTATTTGGTTTCTATAAATATTATGTTCTTTGGCCATTTTCAGGAGTTCAAAAATTTTGAGATTTTAGAGAGAATAGGGTTTCAAATATATCTCTAGTTTGAAGCTTTTTGAGTCTCTACTATTTTATACTGCAAAAATACGTATCATATACACTACATATATTACATATACACTACGAAATACATACTTATTATAGTATAAGATACAATATATAAGATATACAAAAGGAAAATTTTTCGAGAAAAAGGCTTGAAGGGTCTGTCTTGGGTTGGTGTTTGGCTAGTTGGTCTCCAAACCCTCCATTTTGATCCTAGGTTTCCATTTGAAAAAGTATTATCCTGTTTTGACTCACTTTCAATTCTGTTTGTAGTTTAAACCATGCACTTGTTGCTTCCTTAATTATGGGTTAAGTTTTTTATCTAGTTCATATACATGTTTTAGTGTTGTTTTTGATAGAAGGGTGACATTTCACCATTTAGATTAGAATTTCCCTTATTATTGAGTGACATTTCACTAATGTGAGGCTTTCCTCACAAATGTTTCGCCACTTGGATCATATTGTTGATCCTTTGCTTATTGTCACGCCCCAAAATCCACCCTAGACGTGACCGGCATCCGACGTCATGAACAACATCAGAAGAACCTAAACGATATAATAATAACACTTGAACCCGCCAGGTTCAACATTCGCCTCCAACAGTTTATAAAATAAAGATAAACAAATCATGCATATAAGAATTAAATCAGCGGAAGTCTTTAGTTATCTATACTTGTCAAACATAACAACGTGCCGAAGAGTTAATCAATGACTCAACAACTACCCACAAATGTATACTAGGGAGCTTCTAAGATAAAGGAATAATAGTCTGACTCATCAGGACGCAGCCCTAAAAACTAATGTAATGAATAAATAAATCAATAGGATGTCCCACGAACGAATGTGTGGGCTCACCAAATTAGCCGCAACAGCAAGTCCTTCCTAAACGCCCGGAGTATCAAGAACCTGCTCCTCTCCGTTACCTAACATACCATAAAAAACAACAATGGTATGCCTGAGTACTTCATACTCAGTGAGTGCCTCGGGGACAACAATTAATACGAAAATAAAGTAAAATAATACATAAAGAAATCAGTCATGAAAATCATGTGAAACCAATGTAAGAGCAGTTAATCAGTTTGTGTATCTCAATAAGAATTATTAAAATCGATTCTAAGGCCTCTTGTCAATGTACAACTTCAAATGTGCCTTTCAATTGATCATAATTAACAACAACAATTCTATGAGAAGATAAGAATATCACACATGCCAATACAGGCCCAAGAATCAAGCACATCGAAGGGGTGACTGTAGAGGTTCCCTTATCACAACGCACCACACCGGAATATGGAATTCGCGGTGGCTATCCTTCCTCCTGAATAGATAGGCATTAACCGAACTCCGGGTAGCGAACCCGGTAGTGGCCACTCTTCCTCCCGAATGGCTAGGCAATTACCACACTAGGATCCATAGTGGCTACCCTTCCTCCCGAGTAGCTAGGCCAAACACAACAACAAAGTTCATAGCATAGAAGCCGATTCACAATTTGTCTCAAAGTATGTCACACCATCAAGTAACATTAATGTTCATTATGCCATATCGTAAAGATTAAGTCATTTCAATCAATGTTTTAAAAACGTATAACCTCTTTACAAAATATTTCCATGTCCCAATTCATCAATGAGAATGTCATTACCAACTCTTAACCATCATTATTAAGCATCTCTCATAGAGAAAAACATTCACAATATCTTATACATATATAGGGTTTGTTACAATCTAGGTTTAATGTGGGTTTGTCCCCTCACACACATTATCCACTATTTAGACATGAATTAGAGTTCAAGAAATATGAAAATATTACTTTTCCTTTCATTCATTAAAGAATCTTGAATAAAATTTATACTTCCAACAATAGGTTCAAAAGTGATTTTCATTCAAAATAAGTTTTCAAAAAGTGAGACATACAAATCATCCTTATAGTCAAAAATGATTTTTAAAAGAAACATACCTTAATGTGTTAAACAAAGTTTAACAATTCACTTTCCTAATGAAGAACACCCAAACCCTAGCTTGAATCACTTTGGGACGAATTATACATCAAACCCTAGGTTTTGATGGTAAGAATCATGGGTTTGATGTTAGAATAGATTAGTAATGTTAAGGGTGTTCTTACCTTTGATTTGAAGACTTGGAGAGATGATTTTTGTGCTTAGGGTTTGGAAGGATGAAAAAAAATGGGAACAAAATAAGACCATACCCATTTTAAACCCAAATTTTCTGCCAGAAACGGTGAAAATACGGCCTACAAGTACATCCCGTACTTTGAAGTACGTCCCATACTTGTAGCCCGTACTTAGGCTGCCAAAAACAGTGAAGAACGGAAGAAGTACGCCTAAAAGGATGTCCCGTACTTTAAAGTACGGTCCGTACTTTCTGGGCGTACTTTGGACGAAACCTCCAGCTTTTGTGCCCTTCAAAGAAAACGGACATAACTTAGTTTGGCCTAGCTACTCGGGAGGAAGGGTAGTCACTATGGATCCTAGTGTGGTAATTTTCTAGCCATTCGGGAGGAAGAGTGGCCACTATCGGGTTTGCTACCCGGAGTACGGTTAATGCCTAGCTATTCGGGAGGAAGGATAGCCACCGAGAATTCCATATTCCGGTGTGGTGCGCTGTGACAAGGGAACCTCTATGGTCACCCCTTCGATGTGCTTGATTCTTGGGCCTGTATTGGCATGTGTGATATTCTTATTCTTTCATGGCACTGTTGTTGACAATCTTGATCAATTGAAAAAGGCATATTTGAAAGTTGTAATTGACAAGAGACTTCTTAATCGGTTTTGATAATGCTTATTGAGATACCCCCGTTGAATAACTGTTTTTACACTGATTTCATACGGTTTTCAGAACTGACTTCTTTATGTATTATTGTACCTTATTTTCATATTACTTGTTGTCCCCGAGGAACTCACTAAGTACGAAGTACTCAGGCATACCATTGTTGTTTGTGATGGTATGTTAGGTAACGGTGAAGAGCAGGTTCTTGATACTCCGGGCATTTAAGAAGGACTTGCGGTTGCTGCTGATTTGGTGAGCCCACACATTGATTCGTGGGACACCTTATTTATTCAATTCCATTCATTTATATTAGTTTCCGGGCTGCGTCCCGATGAGTTAGACATTTATTCCTTATTCTTAGAAGCTCCTTAGTATACATTCGAATATGGGTAGAAGAAGAGTTGTTGTTTAACTTTTTCGGGCACACTATCATGTTTTGGTTGAATTATTTAAATTATAAAGACTTTCATTGATTTAACTCATATATTCATGGTTTGTTACATTTATTTATAAACTGTTGGATGCGAATATTGAACCTGGTGGGTTCAAATATTGTTATTGCATCTTTTAGGTTCTTCCGATGTTGTTCATGACATCGGATGCTGGTCACGTCTAGGGTGGGTTTTCGGGCGTGACAAACTTGGTATTAGAGCCTAGGTTTATACTTCCTCGGATTATGGTCAGTGTCTGTGGAGCTGTGTCTAGTGGAGTTTTCCTTGTGTAGCTTGATCACCTGCATGACCGAGAAACTCCCAGGACATTTATAGGTATTTCCTATTCTTTTTTATTCTAGATGGTGTTGTAGAGCTTGAAGTCCTTCTAGGATCGTCCTAATTCGCTCGTTAATTCGTGTCTTGCAGAAATGGCTCTGACGCGATCCAAAAATTATAACCGAGGACAACTCGTGAGAGCTAACTAAAATCTCGAGGGCGCGAATGCTGGTAACGGGAATGATGTTGTAAATCAAGAACTACCTCAAGCGCCGCCCGCTCCTGCTGTTCCTGTTGCGGGTGTGCCTGAGATTGGTACGATGCAAACTGCTATTCAAATATTTACTGCATTGGTTGTGGCTCAGCAACAGCGTGGAGGTGTGGGGCCTCATGGTGGAGGTAGACTTAAGCAATTCCTAGACTTGAAGTCACCAGAGTTCTTCGGGTCCCAAGAGGTGGATGACCCCCAACACTTTTTAGATGAGACTTTCAAGGCATTAAGGGCAATGGATGCCCTTGATATCGAAGCTGTAAGGCTTGCTTCTTATCAGTTGAAGTATGTTGCTCACGCATGGTTTGAGACATGGGAGTTTAAGAGGGGTGACGATGCTTTAGCTCCACGTGGGCTGAATTTGAAGAGGCATTCATGGAAATTTTTATGTCTGATGAGGAAAGATTTGCTATGGCTATGAAATTTGAAAAGGTGGAACAGGGTAACAAGTCGGTTCGTGAGTATAGTTTGGAGTTCACCTGTCTGTTGAAGTATGCTTTATACATGATTCCGAATGAAAAGCAAAGGTTGACTCACTTTGTGAAAGGCTTGGTACCACGTATCAAGTCTGCATATGCTACAGCTGCTATGTCTCCTACTTGTACATTTTCATCTTTGGTTGGGTTCGCTGAGCAACAAGAGAATTGGAAGGGTGAAGAGATGCTTGAAAGGGAACAAAGTAAGAAGGCCCGATCTGCAGGTGGTTTCACTAGGTCATATGATGGAGGGCAACGAAAAGAAAATTCTGCTCAACAGTTTGTTACTCAGTCTAATATGGGCGTTCCATCTGGTGGACAAGGTCAGAGGAATAATGATCAGAACAGATATTCGCGAGGTAGTAACCGACAAACATTTAGGGAGGAGGATCGTGTTTGTCACCATTGTGGGATTGGGGGTCATATCAAGAAATATTGTAGGAAGTGGCTTCGTGAAATGGCTAACTCTTCAGGTCAAGGGAATAATCCATTTGATGGCAATGCTAACAACGCTCCTAATACTCGTGGTAATGGGGCAGCTAAAGCAGTTGCTAACACCGCTAATGGGGGACAAGCTCGACTTTATGGTTTGACTAGTAGGGAGGCGGCGGAAGACCCTGACGCCATGGTCACAGGTATTCTAACTATATGTTCTTTTGAAGCATATTCGCTGATTCATTCAAGTTCTACTCTTTCTTATTTAACTCAGTATCTTGCCCTTGCTTTTAGTGTGGAACCCAAGCGATTGTTAAAACCCTATACTACGAATACCCCTACTAGTATTCTCGTTATTGCTTCTAGAATCTATAGAGATTGTGTAGTTGTAGTTAAGGGTCATGAGGCTATGACTGAGGTGTTTGAATTAGAGATAGCAAACATTGATATGATTTTTGGGGATAGACTAGCTTTCCGAGTGTTATGAAACTCTAGATTGTCAATCAGAAATAGTTAGGCTTGAATTTGCTGATGGACCCGTTATAGAGTGAGAAAGTGATATTGTTAAAACCTCGGGGTAGACTTATGTTGTATCTTAAGACTTGCGGGATGAACTCGAAAGGGGCGTAGTTCTATCTAGTTGTTGTAGTGTTACTCAAGCCGTGTTACCTTGAATTATTCCCTACTACATGTATGTGTTGAACCTTTCAGATGTGTTTTCCTGTGAAAGTTTAGAGTGAAGTATAAATCTCATAATTGTGTTTAGGCCTAAATGATGCATTCATTATATGGTTAGTCAAATATTATCTCTGAAGATGTTTCACCTTGCTAGAAGAACTCTTGAAGAGGTTCAGTAAAGAATCCTGGCCATTACTTTCGTTCGGGGACGAATGATCTTAAGGGGGGGATAATGTAACATCCCGTAAATTTGAGTTAGGTGTGAATGTATGAAAACCAGTATTAATTTGATATTTTAGCTATATTAATCCATTCGGGATGAATTTGGGTGATAAGAAGTCGTTTTGAAGTCAACCCAAACAGTGAATTTCGTAAGAGTTCACAAACTAGTCTAAATTTCAGTAGGTCTGACTTCTAATCCAGTTTTGTGAAAATAGGTTTGGCATTTGGGAAAACCTCCTTAATTAAAGTTGTAGATCTTTGAAATACCTTTCCAACGGTAGGTTGCCCAGCTCTAACAGACCTCTGTGCTAAGAGTTATGCCCATTTTACTGAGCATCATCTGTGCAGTACAAAAATTAGGCATGCGCGGCGCCCCGGGCCAAATTTTCAGGAAACTCAAAATTTTGACGCCGTTGAAATGGATACACTGTGTGCGCTGCCCTGGGTGACGCCCCAGGCGACGCACCAGGCCATTTTATGCCTGAAGCGATTTTTCCCGAATTTTATAAAAGCCTAACTTCGTTATATTCATTCCCACTTTGTTTTGGCCGACTTCCTGAGAGGAAACAACCCTAAAACATCCCCAAAACATATAAGGTATGTTCTTGATCAATTTCCATCATTTCAACATCAATCTAACATCAAATTAACACTAGTTCATCTTCCAAAAACCCTAGATTCTTGAATCCCAAGAAAGAGAAGCAGACAGGGCCGTTTGGAGGCTTTAGTATTCCTTCACTAAGGTATGATCCTTGACTTTTATGATGTTATTGAAAGGGTTTAGACTAGTATAGGTTATCCTATGGGATTAGAATCCATGATTGATTCATGAAGTGTTCAAGAACACGTTCTAGTCATGAAAACCCTAGCTTTCGTTGGTAAGAAGGGTTTATGGGTGGAAATAGGTTAGAGTTCTAACCTCTCCTATCTAAAAATACTGTAGAATAATTGTTGGATTGTGGGAAGTATGCTTGAGTGGGAATTAAGGTATGTCTCTTTTGAACATACTCTTTTGATCGATTTTTATGAACTCTTTGGTTATGATTTGTATGTCTCTTTTAAGGCTCTTCATTGAATAAAAAGGTGAACTTTTCACGAATTGAAACTCTATTTCTTTCTTTAATTATGGTTAATGTGCGTGAGGGGAAAAGCCCACATTAAAACCTAGTTTGTATAATGCTCTACGTACATCTATAAGTTATAAACGTTTTTCCTCTCTAAGAGATAATCAATAAGGATGGCTAAGGATTGGTATTAATGTTTTCATGATGAATTATGACATTGAAATCTTGGCTAACGAAGTGTAAACGTTTTCAAGACATTCTTTGAAATGATTTATCTTTACGATATGGCATAATGAACCTTAATGGTAAATGGTGATGTGACTACCTTGAGATGAATTGTAATTCAGCTTTTATGCTATGAACTCTGTTGATATGATTTTGCCTAGCCATTCGGGAGGATGAGTGGTCACCGAGGATTTCATATTGCGGTGTGTTTATGCCTAGCCATTCGGGAGGATGAGTGGTCACCGAGGATTTCATATTCCGGTGCATTTATGCCTAGCTACTCTGGAGGAAAGGTAGTCACTATGGATCCTAGTGTGGTAATTGCCTAGCCATTCGGGAGGAAGAGTGGCCACTACCGGGTTCGCTACCCGGAGTGCGGTTAATGCCTAGCTATTCGGGAGGAAGGATAGCCACCGAGAATTTCATATTCCGGTGTGGTGCGCTGTGACAAGGGAACCTCTACGGTCACCCCTTCGATGTGCTTGATTCTTGGGCCTGTATTGGTATGTGTGATATTCTTATTCTTTCATGGCACTTTTATTGACAATCTTGATCAATTGAAAAAGGCATATTTGAAAGTTGTAATTGACAAGAGACTTCCTAATCGGTTTTGATAATGCTTATTGAGATACACCAGTTGAATAACTGTTTTTACACTGATTTCATACGGTTTTCAGAACTGACTTCTTTATGTATTATTGTACCTTATTTTCATATTACTTGTTGTCCCCGAGGAACTCACTAAGTATGAAGTACTCAGGCATACCATTTTTATTTTTAATGGTATGTTCGGTAACGGTGAAGAGCGGAGTTCTGATACTCCTACGTTTAAGAAGGACTTGCGATTCTTCTTGATTTGGTGAGCCCACACATTCATTTGTCGGACACCCTATTGATTCAATTCCATTCATTTATATTAGTTTCCGGGCTGCGTCCCGATGAGTTAGACATTTATTCCTTATTCTTAGAAGCTCCTTTGTATACATTCGAATATGGGTAGAAAAAGAGTAGTTGTTTAACTCTTTTGGGCACACTATCATGTTTTGGTTGAATTATTTAAATTATAAAGACGTCCGCTGATTTACCTCATATATTCATGATTTGTTACATTTATTTATAAACTGTTGGAGGCGAATATTGAACCTGGCGGGTTCAAATATTGTTATTGCATCTTTTAGGTTCTTCCGATGTTGTTTATGACATCGGATGCCGGTCACGTCTAGGGTGGATTTTGGGGCGTGACAGGTTGGGAATGAAAGAAGTGAGCTTCAAGAGTAAAAAGGTAAAGGGGCCGATGTTGTAATGATCTTTATTTAGAATTGTGAGGTTCATTGACTTCTTGCTTATCTTATTTACTTTATATTGTATTGCGTGAACTAATCTTAGTTGACCTATGATGCTTATCAGTACGTGTGATGTACTCATACTACTCTTGCTATGCCTTTTCTGAGCGTAGATGTGTTGCAGGTCTTAGCTGAAGTTTCGTTGCGTGGATCCATCGGACATTCTCCTACAGCTTCTCCTATCTCATTCCCGGCGGGGCTGTGTCATTTATTTTGTCTTCTTGTATTTTAGGAGCTCTTGTACCTGTCTAGACTAGATCCTGGGAATTTCTTTCGGATTTCATTTTATTTTGAAATGAGTCTGTACGAAGTTTCTACTTTAAATCCTATAATTTTTAAAGATGGTTGTCGTATGTTTTTAAGTGTTGGGCTTATTGGTAAGGGATCGCCTACTAGGTTAGTAATATGGTGGATGCCCGCACGACTCGTGGATTGGGTCGTGACACGAATGCAAATAGAATTTTTTGCCAAGTGGCTTGTTCATATTACACCACTTGGCTTAATATTAAGCTAGACTACTCTCCTTTTATATATACTAGTGTTAGTACCCGCGTGATGCGTGATCAATATTAAAAAGATGTTGATCATGTCAATTGTAATAAGGCATGTTTGAGCCATAGTAAATGATACTGTTTTAACATAATTTTAACTTTCATCTTAGTTTTCAATAATATCTAAAGAGTAACAAATATGTGATATTAAAGAATATGAATCATAGTCTTTTCTATATGTGATATTAAAGAATATGAATCATAGTCTTTTCTTTTTGTTAGCTGGATATGATAATATAGTCTATAGATACATGTATAAAAGCAAAATTCTACATGCTAGTCGGAAAAATTATGCTATGTGGTAGTCAGGTAGAGTTTGCCACTAAGTTACTACTACTCTCTCCGTCAATTATTTTAGTAGAGTCGAGATGTCTTTTTTGACCATAGCCTTTTCAAAAACTTTCTAAAATTTTGAATTGTTTACTATCGTGACTATAGTACTTTTTATGCATTTTTTAAATATGTAAATTTTATTTAAAAAAAAATGAAGATTCTATGTCCCAGTTCACCCCGGACATTAGTTCGTTGACCCTTGTATCCTGAACTAAGACTATTTTTTTTGGGACGAAGGGAGTATTACATACCGAATTAATTATATCTTTTATGAGTAATTCCTACAATATCTCCACGCTGCTTTTTTGATTAACACTGAAGAAACTATTGATATCGTGATTCTATTTTGAAAATCTTCTTGATTTCTTCCTCGGCAAGGAGGTCCACAATCCTATTTTACTCTCCATGTTGTACCTTATGATTGGATCCCCAGCCTCTGCATCAGAGAACTGCATTCAAGAATGATTGATAGAGATATAAGGTAAGAGTCCGTTGGTAAGCATTCTAATTACCTCTGTGCAATCAGTCGAAATCCCAAAAGAAGCTAAATTATATTCATTGTGATTTTCAGCCCCTGTATGATGGCTAGTAATACAGCTAGCTTGGTTGCTCGTAGTGTTAGAAATCCCATTCATAAAATCAATAATTTGATCCCTATTACTGTTGTTAACCACGCCGCCAGATTTGTAGTTATTATTGAGAGTATCTATTTGAATATCTACTTACTTGTACTAGCTTAGTTAATTGCTTAGTGGATTAGCTTAGCTTAGTCATTAGCTTAGATATTTAGTCGGTTAGTTAGTTACTAAGTAGAGGATACGACATGACACAAAATACACAATACACTTTGTATATATGTGACCCATCTGTAATTAGCAGAGTAGTTAGCTCAGTTCACTAAACATTGCTCTCATTTCTCCATTACTGTTCTTCATTCTTTGCTCCTTCAATGGAGTTTATTCAGATCTGTCACACACAATTCTGATATGGTATCAGAGCGGAGGTCGATTCCCGCACATCTCTTTGCAATTTCTCAATTCAATCGAAGATTTTGCTGTTGGAATAACCAATCTCTCAAATCCAATCGAAGGTTTTGCTGTTGAAATAATCGATTTCTCAATCGCGTGTGGAGATTTTACACAGATCAATACGATTAGAGCATTTCCAAGAAGAAATTGAAGTTCGACTGCTTCGAATCGATCTCAAGCGCGGTTCGATTTTCTTTTCCCAATATTTACTTTACAAATCTGTGCTCTTGTTTGAAACAACTTGAAAAATATCAATGGCGATTGAAAATAATGAACGAACAATACCAAACGCTAATAATGGTGAGACGACACCGAATACTAGTAGTGGTGAGGCGAGTCAACTCACAGATGACTCGAATAACTCTTTCTCCATGTATCCATCTGATAACCCTGGTATGACCTTGCTACCAGTCCCTTTTGATGGAACTGGGTTTCGCTCGTGGAGGAGAAGTATTTTGCGAGCATTATCCGTGAAAAACAAATTAGGGTTCATAACAGGAGAATGTAAAAGACCTGATGAAAATTCACCACAATTCCGCTTATGGCAGAGATGCGATGATATAGTCACAGCCTGGATATTGAATTCTTTGTCTAAGGAGATAGCTGATAGCGTAGAGTATGTTACTGATGCAGTTGAGTTGTGGAAAGAATTAGAAGATCGATATGATCAAACTAATGGGACAAAGTTGTATGAGATACAAAAGGAAATAAATGACTTGTCGCAAGGATCACTGGATATCACCACCTACTACACTAGAATGAAGAGGCTGTGGGAAGAGTTGAGCAATCTCACAGTCAAAACTCGTTGCAGCTGCCAGTGCAACTGTGGTGCAAAGGAGAATATGCACAAGGCTGAACTGGACAGAAGGCTAATTCAATTCCTCATGGGATTGAATGAGGTATATACTGTGATCAGAGGGAGTATTCTGATGTTGAACCCCCTACCTTCAATGGCTCAGGCATTCTCTATATTGATTCAAGAAGAGAAACAGAGAGAGTTCAAACCTCAAAATCGTATGGTAATGGAATCAGCTTCACTACATGTTAACTCATATAATAACAAGAACAACAACAACAATTATTCAGGTCCAAGTGCTTCTGGAACCAGGAACGTCAGAACAAATTATGCAGGCAATTCAAGTGGAAATAGGCCTTTTTGTGATTATTGCAAAAGGCCAGGTCATACGAAGGATAAATGTTACAAACTTCATGGATATCCAAACAACAATGCATATCCCAACAGCTCTCATGGGAACAATAGTCACCGGAACACCAATTCCACATTTCAGCATCAGAATTATTCGCAACAACATAACAATAACCAAGCCTCTAGGTACAACAAAGGGAAGAGGATTGCAGCTAATGTTCATGGAATGTCTGCAGATATGTTGTCCCATCATGAAGAGGAATCAGGACACCACGAGGATGTGAGTCTTGGCATGAATCATGCACCAAACATCACCAAAGAGCAGTATGGACAACTTATGAGTCTTCTTCAGCAGTTTCAATCTGGCAACATGATGGATAACACAAATGCTGCAGGCATAAACAATGGATCAGTCAACTTTGCAGGTATTGTAGTATGCACTTCCTCTATTGATTTTGACAAACCTTCATGCAAATGCTTTGAGACAAGAACTGACTTATGGATAATAGACTCTGGGGCATCTAATCACATGACTTTTGTTAGAACTTCCCTGTCCAATATCCAGACCTTACCCTATCCCATCCTAGTTTCCCTACCTAATGGCTACAAAGTCAAAGTCCTTGAGTTTGGTGATATGGTTATTACTCCTAAGATCATATTACATAAGGTGTTGTTCATACCATCTTTTAAGTATAATCTCATTTCTGTTCATTCCTTGTCTAACCATCTGAAATGCATGGTATTGTTCACTAATGCATCATGTTTACTACAGGCCCCTTCAATGAAGAGGCCTCAGGTGATTGGTAAGAGCAGAGATGGACTCTACTTCCTCTGCACAAACTGCCTGAGAATGGGGAATGATCCCAATGTCAATAACAAACCTTCTGCTTGTTGTGCTTTGCCCAGTGCTGGTGTACATTCCTGTAGTAAGAATCATAGTGATAATGGTCTGAGTTTAAATCCCAATGTTGAGTCCTTTTTGCAGTCTAAACATAGCATGCCAAATGATACTGTATGCAGCATTGATTCTCATCACTCCTTTCCTCATGTAAATGTTCCATCTCTCATTAATAAGATTGGCATGTTGTCTGATTTTTCTTCTCTTGTGACATCTAAGGACTGTGAAGATTTGTTGTGGCACAATAGATTAGGCCATGTACCTTTCATCAAAATGAAGAGTATAACCAAAAGATACCTACTAAATTCTCACCACATCAACCCTTCTTCTGTCCCATATGCCCTATGGCAAGACAATCTAGGTTGCCATTTCCCTTGAGCACAACTCACACCACACAGATTTTTGACCTCATCCATGTTGACCTATGGGGACCCTACCATGTTCCAACACATGATAATTACAGATATTTCCTCACATTGGTGGATGACTATAGTAGATCTACATGGACTCACTTATTGAGCAACAAAAGCAATGCTTTGCAAATTATCAAGGCTTTCATCAGTATGGTTGAGACACAATTTCAAACCCATATTAAACACATTAGGTCTGACAATGGCCTGGAATTCACTAGTAATGAAGCCATTCAGTTCTTTGAATTAAAAGGCATCATCCACCAGAAAAGTTGTCCCTACACACCCCAACAAAACAGTGTTGTTGAAAGAAAACATAAATATTTGTTAGAAACTGCTAGAGCCTTGCTTTACCAATCCAAACTACCCTTAAAGTATTGGGGTGAGTGTGTGCTAACAGCCACTCATATTATAAATAGGTTACCTACTACATATCTGAAAAACAAGTGCCCTTATGAACTTTTATACAACAGGAAACCAACCTATTCACACCTAAGAGCCTTTGGCTGCCTTTGTTATCCAACACTGCCCAAAGTCCATAGACACAAATTTGATCCAAAGACTACTCCACACATATTTGTTGGCTATCCTTTTGGAACTAAGGGATACAAGGTTCTAAGTTTAACCACAAGAAAAATTCTGGTTTCTAGGGATGTCACCTTCTGTGAGAATATTTTTCCCTTTTCCTTGCTGTCTAATTCTAGTTCAAGTTCTTTTCCTTCAGTATTGAAATCTGTCTCTAGTCCTTTTGTTTTTAATAATGGCACCTTTGAGGATAGTGTCATTCCTGATTTAGTTGATGACCCTTCAAGAGGTATAGCCATAGAACCTACCCCTTCACCTACCTCATATACCTCATCACATGACCATTCACCTGCAACATCACCATTGACTCCATCTCCACATCCTTCCATACCAAAGAACAACACCCTTGCCTACACTACAGTCCTGTCCTGGCACTCATCAGTCCCCTTCACCTCCACAACAACCAATTGTCACTTCACCTCAACCAAAAAGAGTCACTAGAACATCTCTTAGGACACACAAAACACCACATCATTTGAAAGACTTCATCTGTCCCACTTTGAAACCAGCAACCTCCACCAATAGGCAGAATTCTACAACACTTGATACTGGTAAATCAAATCCTGTCCTCAATGCTCTTTTCTCCAAGCACAACCTCATTTCTCCCACTGCCTTGACAACCAACAGTCAGTCATTAGTCAACAGCATTTGCCATGAAAGTGAGCCAAACTCTTATGAGGAGGCTGCTCTCCATCCTGCTTGGCAAGATGCCATGAATAAGGAGTTTGAAGCAC
Source organism: Lycium ferocissimum (assembly GCF_029784015.1). NCBI lineage: Eukaryota > Viridiplantae > Streptophyta > Magnoliopsida > Solanales > Solanaceae > Lycium > Lycium ferocissimum. The sequence continues at coordinate 13,528,615 of NC_081353.1, forward strand.
TTTATGCTAATCATACATGGGATTTAGTTCCATTACCAAAAGGAAAATAAGCGATTGGTCAGAGTGGGTTTATAAAATTAAACATAAAGCTGATGGAAGTGTTGAAAGGTTTAAAGCTAGACTAGTGGTTAAAGGTTACACACAACAGGCTGGGGTGGACTATACAGAAACTTATTCCCCAAAGGGTCAAAATGACCACTGTTAGGTCACTCATTGCAATGGCAATCAAGAAGCACTGGTCATTATCACAATTAGATGTCAATAATGCCTTCCTCCATGGAGACTTGCATGAGGAAGTGTTCATGACTGTTCCCCCAGGGCTGGAAGTACATCAATCAGGTGTTGCTTGCAAGCTCAACAAGTCCCTTTATGGGTTGAAACAGGCCAGCAGGCAGTGGTATGCCAAGTTGACAGAAACATTGTCATCCAGGGGCTATCAACATTCTTTACATGATTACTCCTTATTTTATAGGAAAAGTGGTCCACTGATGGTGTTCTTGGCAGTATACGTAGATGACATAATTCTTACAGGCACAGACAATGAGGAAATTGAGCAGTTGAAGAATTTTCTCCATGACAAGTTCAAAATCAAGGACCTTGGAAGGCTGCACTACTTCTTAGGCCTGGAAGTATTGTATACAGATGGTGGTGCTCTAATTTCTCAAAGAAAATTTGTCATAGATATGTTGAAGGAGTATGATTGTTTTAACTACAAGTATGTGAGCTCTCCTCTTGATCCAAACATAAAGCTGAAGGCCAAGGAAGGGACTCCTCTGTCTGATCCTACTTGCTACAGGAAATTGGTGGGGAAGTTGAATTTTCTCACCAATACTAGACTGGATATAGCCTTCAGTGTGCAACATTTGAGCCAATACATGCAAGATCCAAGAGAACCTCACATGCAGGCTGCTATACACATATTGAGGTACCTTAAACAAGATCCCACCTTGGGCATCTTCATGTCCCAGTCATCAGATTTCACAGTAAGGGCCTATTGTGATTCAGATTGGGCAGCATGCCCAGACTCTAGAAGGTCGGTGAGTGGGTTTTTAGTTTTATTGGGTGATAGTCCTGTGAGTTGGAAGTCTAAGAAACAAGAAACCATTTCACTCTCATCAGCAGAAGCTGAGTATAGATCACTGAGGAAGGTCGTAGGTGAACTGGTGTGGTTGCAAAGACTTTTTGAAGAACTGACTATTCCTTGCTCCTCACCTATTGCTGTTTATTGTGATAGTCAGTCTGCACTTCACATTGCAAGGAATCCTGTGTTCCATGAGCGCACCAAGCACATAGAAGTGGACTGTCACTTTGTCAGGGACAAGCTACAAGAAGGGCTCATTTCCCTTCACCACATTTCCACTGCAGATCAACTAGCTGACATCTTAACTAAATCCCTCACTGGAGTCAAACACATTGCAGTCTTGGACAAGTTGTCAGTGCAATCCTCACCTCCAACTTGAGGGGGGGTATTGAGAGTATCTATTCGAATATCTACTTACTTGTACTAGCTTAGTTACTTGCTTAGTGGATTAGCTTAGCTTAGTCATTAGCTTAGATATTTAGTCGGTTAGTTAGTTACTAAGTAGAGGATACAGCTCATGACAGCTGTACCCAATACACTTTGTATATATGTGACCCATCTGTAATTAGCAGAGTAGTTAGCTCAGTTCACTAAACATTGCTCTCATTTCTCCATTACTGTTCTTCATTCTTTGCTCCGTCAATGGAGTTTATTCAGATCTGTCACACGCAATTTTGATAGTTATCATATAGAATGATTTTTTATTCCTTATTATTTTAGCACACGTTCTACGTACTATTCAATATTTTATACTTTGGATTAAGATTGTCACTTGATTTAATGTCTTTGTCCACTACTTTCTTTTTTGTATCAATCAAAAGATTGATGCAATATGATATATTTCATAAACTAAGTAATAATCTCAGACGGTAAGATTAAAAATTATAAAATAAAATATGACATTATTAATAATTTCAGAGTATCGAATATTTTGAAAATAAAAAGATTAAATAATAAAAGAAACACAAAAAAGTAATGTTACTGATAAATTCAAACTATCAGTTTCCTACCAAAAGAATAATGAAGACTATCATAGTTTATAGAATTTAGAAAAGTATTTTCTTTTTCTGTATCGCGAAAGGAGTCTATTCAAGAAGGCTTACACTATACACACATGAATACATATGAGACACACAAAGATGGCGATAAATATTTATTTCGCACTTTATATGCATCGAATCAAGTAATTTGAGTTTAGATATTAAAAATTAATATGAGAATACATAATCACTTACCTAAATATAATTTTAGTAAAAGATTTTTAGTAGTGTGGTTTAAGAAAACATAATTTATTTTTTACACAATCCAATAAAAAAGATAAAAATATAAAAATAAATCAGTTCCACTTTTGAAATTTTGTTTTTGGATTCAAAAGATTAGATAAGTATTGAGTTGATTTGGATCAAACTCCTTATAAGTTGCTTTGGATCACATGTAGTATATTCTAAATTTAAATGCAGATTGCTTGGAGATTTGATTTTCAATCCAAAATTTTAACTACATAGTTAAAACTTGAAATTTTATTTTTAAATTCAAAAGCTTGTATTTGAATTATTTTAAACTTCATCATTATATCCGTCGCCGCACAATGAGATATCCAACAAACATTTTTAAAATAATAAATTATGAAAGATACAATCAGAAGTTTTTTCTTTCTAAGAAAGCAAGACGTAATAACACTTATATTGATGTAGCTTTAAAAGAACATCTTTACTCATCTTTAATACATAACATATATTAAGACATAATTCTATATCTGAAACTAACAGATTGAGGAATTTATCATTTACCTCGAGTAGTTATATTTGGAATAAGTTGTAGAGACTAAGTAAGTTGTAGAGACTAACTTTGATAGCTTTGGATTCACAATCCTGCATGCCCAAATCCATGCCATAATCCTGCATGTCCAATTTCATGCATAAAATTTCTCAAGTATTTCACATCTATATTTCACATGGGGCATAATGAAGCAGTTTGCAACTGCGCTGTTTGTGCGACAGATTTTAGTGCTTTACACAGGTTACGGGTTGTTGGCGGTTTGTAAGTATGGTTCCACTATAATAGGACATGCACCTTTAACTTGAATTGGCAGTTTTGTTATTTAAATTAAAAAAATATGAGTTTGAAGATAAAATTGTTATTCATGAACCAAACTTGGCAGTTTTTTTTAATATCATAATTATTTGTTTAAAAAAATATGCAAATGTGGGTTTTTCCTATTATTTGCTTAAAAAATTTAAAAATTGCACTTTTTGTGTATGGGACGTGCTAAGTTAGTTTTTCTTAAAAAAAATTCTCTGTCCTTTTTTTTTTCATTCCTTTTTTGTCTTTTTTTTTTTTTTTAAATAACAATTTTCTGGTGATGACACTTGTCATTCTATCATGCTTTTGCCTCTCCTATTCTGTATAGATAGATTTTACTACAACACAATACAAAGTTGACAGGTTCACCTCGGTTGCGTAGGTCAGTATGCTGATTTTTCTGAGCTGAGATGTCATTTTTGGTCCCGTTGAATCTGATTAGGGACATGGAGCTTTCAACTACTTCAGAGTCAGTCCCATTTATTTGCCAATATACTTCTGGATGATATTGACAGAGCCTCTTGGATCCACTAGGATGTGCTTGACATCATAATTAGAAATATCCAAAGTGATTACTAGCGCGTCATGGTGAGGTTGATCATCTTTGCAGCATCTTCCTTCAAAAAGGTAATTGTTACATCTCCCATTTCGATACGTCTTTAGTCCATGGTGTATTAATCATCTTGGCCTCGAGTTTTAAAATTCGTCTTTAAGATTATGAGATACTGGACATGCTCAACTCTTGTATATGAATAATCAAGTTTAAGTATTACTAGAATTGGAAGGATTAGAGATTAAACGAATCGATGACGAACGAAAAAGTGCATAATGCAACTTGACGCCACAAATTGACGACTCATCAACGTGTTGATGCCGCTCAAAGGCATCTTGACGCCCAGCCACCTGAAAATCAGGGGCTGTGGCATGTCGACGGTGGCACAACGACGGGCTGTCGACACGTCGACCATGTCGACGCCACCATCCATTTGAGGCAGTCGACACCTTTATCCCTTGATAAATTAAGTTGGGGCTCGACTCTTTCTTCATAATTTCATCCAAGCAGACACTAACACTCCCTAAAGGCTATCCAAGACCCTCCAAGTTATTTTCCTCAAATTAAACCAAATTTTCATCTTAAAAAGTTTGGAATTAGTTGGAAGAACATTATGGTATTGATGCCTAAGTGTGTGGCTGATTTTATAAGCTTAGAGCTAAGATCTTCATTGCGTTTTCTGGAGTTTAAGGTATGATTCATTCTCTACTTATGTTATTGTTTATGGAAGAATCCCCTAATCTAAAGTGACCGAAATGGTGATATGAAGGCATAAACTAGTTTGTTGGTATGGTGGCCTTGTGTGCTATTTTTTATTAGAATTTTGGAGAGATTCTCACTTGTTTAGGTTGCTATATGATGATGTTGTTGTTGTTGGTGATGTTGTGTATATTGTGGGCTTTTTTAGAGTTGGATTAGAGTAAGAATTATAGGGGAAATGCTGCCCGAATTTCGTTAAGTTTCATTTCGTACTTGAAGTAGATAATAAGGGATGTTAATGGTCTAATTATGATTTATGTTATGTCGATTGCAGACTTACGAGTCCGAGAAGTAGACGTTGGGTATTTAGATACACCTCGAGGTATGTAAGGCAAACCTTTCTTCGTTATTTTGGCATGATTCATATGGAAACAAAGTATAGCTAAACATGTTCCATAACAATTTCCACTCTTAGAAGATGAGAAATGATTATTCATTGATACTCTATGTGGTTACCTTAAGTTCACAATTGTTTGATTCTAAGTCCCGAAGGGGCACCTTCCTAGTTCTATAATCTATACACATTTACATGTTACCTTTCAACTCCCGAAGGGGACAACCATAAACTTCTATGTCCATACGTTATCTTCATGTTTAAGTCCCGAAGGGGACGTTCATAAGAATTCTTTGTTCATGCACTTCATGTTAATGTTAAGTCTCAAAGGAGACGAATGGTTATAGGAAGAAGTTTCTAATACGAGTAAGAGTTTCTCCGAAGGGAGTTTCTGTTATACCTCGTAGTTTTGTACGTTGAGATTGTGTTAGTTGTTCAATTGTAGACGCTGGAGTTATTGTCAAGGATATATGAGATTATATGTTCTTATCTTATGGTTATGAGGGTTTAAGCTCATGTAATAGGTCATGGAAGGATTGAAGAACAAGTGAATCAACGAGATTATGTTTTTGGAACTTTGGAGAAAAGTTGGGCAAGATTTCGTCCGATAATTTTGGTCTAACTTAGGAAAAGAATATCTTTTAGCGTATTAGGAGTTTTGAAGTAAAACTGAAGCCTAAATTGAAGTTCAGGAAGTCTAATTTCCAACGCAACAAGCCGCGCGTTAATCTAACATCAGAATCAAACGTTATGAGCATTTTAAGACAGACTGCCAGAGCAGGGATTAACTTTGCGCGAACGCGCCTGGAGGTGGCGCGAACGCACAGAGGAGCAAGGGATAATTTAGCGCGAACGCGCCCCAAGATGGAGCAAACGCGCTGAGCAAATTCTAGGTCGGTGCAAGCTGACTTTAGAACATTGTAAAAGGGGATTTACCCCCTCATTTTTCATCAAAACATCATAAAATTTCTGGAATCTTTCCCCAACTTCCACCCATAAAATTTTAGTCCAAATCAACTGGAATCTCCGGATTTAGGTTCGGACAGTGTATAGTTGCGATTATAATATCGTATTGCGAGAAATATTGGCTAGGATTCAAGGCGGATATTAAAGATATTGCAGCCCTAGTGGGAGCAAGGTATGAATCTTTCCTTATTGATATTGATTTAGGTTTATTTACGGAGGTAAAGCTATTAAATGATCGTATAGCAAATTTGTTGGTTGAGAAATTGGATAAACATCATGTGGGATGTTTTATGGAATATTTTGGCATGGATGATGATGTTGTTGGCGTTAGTGATGTTGTTCCTGTGTTGGTTGTTGGTATTGTGATTTCGGGCTAGGGATATAAACAGGGGAGATGCTGCCCGAATTTTGACAGATTCTAAAGGGGTTTAATTTGAAGACTTAAGACAAGCATATGACGATAATCCTAATAATAGTATGAATTCTTTTGAATGTATATTTATGAGCTTGGGAGGATAAGCGTTAAGTAGTTAAGGAACGACAAGGTATGTTAAGGCCAGTCCCTTTCTCTCTAAAGGCATGAATCTTTTCTTATGAACCCATACATGTTTTCCATAACATTCTTATTCCGAAAAGTTAGAAGTTCATGATTCTTAGAGTTTCTTATGATGCTAAAGATAAGTATGTTCCATGATGATAATGATGATGATGATGATGATTCCATTTTTGGAGATTCCAAAGCTTATGGATTTGATGCTATTATGATATTATTGAGCTTATTTCATGATTTCCTTAGTTTTATTCATTGTTGTTGATCTCGCCTTATGATAATTGTTCCTTCAAGGTGAGATATAGCGATGATGATCGCTCCATAATATAAATCGGAGGTTACCGACCTTACGTCACTCCGATAGAGTAGTAACATTTAATTGGGCTCTCGTGCATGCTATATGTATTTATATATGTGTAATTTAGATACTTACCGCGCCTTAACGGCCTGGCAAGATACTATACATATATTACCGCGCCTTAACGGTCGGGCAAGATACTCTATATATATTACCACGCCTCAACAGCCAGGCAAGATACTATATATATACAACACCGAGCCTCAATGGCCGGGCAGGATTCTATATATGTATCTATGGAAAAGTTTTTTTACAAAAAAAACCTAAGCATGCACGACATCCGCCTTAAAAAGGCATTTAGAGGCACAGGTTGATCTCTTTTATATTACTTTATCTTCATACTTTCATTATGTTGTTATTCATGCCTTACATACTCGGTACATTATTCGTACTGACGTCTTTTCTTATGGATGCTGCGTTGATGCACAACGTAGACAGATATGATCCTTAGGAGATTCATCAGCGGAGTCTCAGGAGCGCTCCATTTGCTTCGGAGCTGCAGTCTATTGGTATTGCTCTTTGTGCATATACTTGGCCACTGCAGAGTCCTGCCCCGTCATTATGAATTTTTGTATCCAATATAGAGGCTCGTAGACAGATGTATGTAGTTAGACGTCCCATAACCTTACCAGCTCATATTGTTGTATAATATTTTGGCAGCCTTGTCGGCTTGTGATGATGGGCATAGTTGTTGATGATTATTTAGTAATGTGCCTCTATCTTGTGACACATTCTCTTACTGATTATGATACCCATAATTTATCTTTGTGGTCTACCTAGAAATGGTTATGAGATGTATGTCCAGAAGTGCTCAGTAGGTCAGCTCCGGGTGCCCGCCATGGCCCTCTGGTTGGGTCGTGACAAAAGTGGTACCAGAGCAGTTCATCCTAGGGTATGTCTATGAGCCGTGTCCATTAGAGTCTTATTTATAGGTGTGAAGCGCGCCACACTCATAAACGGGAGGCTGCAGGGCATTTAGGAATGATTGACCTTTCTTTCTTATCTTAGATCGTGCGATAGAGAAATGTTATCAGGACCCCTTTTCCTAATTGTGTGCTATGGTTTTAGCGATGCCGTTGAAGAGAAAAGCAACAACGGCCAAGACGGGCAAGACAGTAGCCGAAAGGCGGACTGAATGGGAGCCACCGGCAGATATGGAAGAAGGTGAATTACACAATGAGGTTCCATCTCGGACCTCTTCTTCTTTACCCATTTCAAAGGAGTAAGAAGGGGCCTCAGCTCTAGTTCTAATACCCCCAGTTCCCTCACTAGATGCCATGGGCTAGGAGATGAAATAAGCCATTTTTTGCTAACTCAGTTAGTCGCCGCTCAGGCCCAGCGGCAAAGTACGGGACATGGTGATAGAGCTGTCAGTACTAAAGCCTGTGATTTTATTAGTTTGAACCCTCCGGAGTTTTGTGGGTCAAAACTGGATGAGGACCCACAGAGCTTTATGGATGAAATATCGAGAACCTTGCGGATAATACATGCTTCGGATATGGAGTCGGTAGAGTTGGGCTCCTATAGATTACGCGATGTTGCGGTTCATTGGTATATGGTTTGGATGTCTTCTAGAGGAGTCAATGCTCATACACCGGTATGGCAATAGTTTGTGGATGCTTTTCTCTGACATTACTTGCCGTCGGAGCTTCGACGAGCCAGAGTTGACGAGTTTTTAAATCTTAGACAAGGGAATATGAGTGCTCCAGAATACAGTCTTTACTTTAATTTGTTGGGAAGGTATGCTCCAACCATGGTAGCTAATATGGGAGACCGTGTACATCGGTTTGTGAGTGTGTTGGGGCCACATTTGATTAAGGGGTGCTTGACGGCCTCACTCCAGGAAGGAATGGATATCTCTCGTATTCAGGGCCATGGCCAGAATTTGGAAGAACAGTAGCAACCACAAAGAGGTGAGCGTGATTGTGATAGAGGTTATAGTAAGAAGGCCAGATCTTCAAGCACCGCCAGTGAGTTCGGAGGGAGTCTGTGGCAACAACATTCTAGGAACTCAGGCCATTCAGTGGCTAGTGTGCCTCCTCGATTTGCTAGCAAGAGATTTGATCATCCTAATTATGCTGGACCAGGTCAGAGCTCCAGAGTTTTGGATTCCCAGTATAGAGGTGAATCTGGTCAGATGAGACCGCCCTTACCATGGTGTAATCAATGTGGTAAGCCACATTCTGGACCGTGCCGCTTGGGTTCAGATGTTTGCAATGCCTGTGGTTAGCCAGGCCATATTATGCGTAAGTGTCCATTTCTAGGCCATTGAAGGATGGTGTAGCCTACCAGATTGGCAGTTGGATCGTCGTCATCGGTGCGCCCTCCGAAATGAGACACTCAGACATCAACAGGTCGGGGTAGAGGTAGAGGGGGAGCGTCCCGCTTGAGCGGTCCTCATAACCGTATTTACGCATTAACCGGTCGACAGGACTTGGAGTCTTCACCTGATGTTGTTACAGGTTTATTGCCAGTATTTTCTTAGGATGTGTATGCATTGAATGATCCGGGTTCTACATTGTTATATGTTATTCCTTATATTGCTAGTCGGATTGGGGCGAAACTTGAGTCGATTAAACCTTTCAAAGTGTTTCATTAATGAGGTGTCAGTATGATTAAATGGGGGTTGTAACTTTTCTCGAAGCAAGAAATGGAAGGGATAAGTATATGCTTAAATATGACCCTTGAATATAAATATACTAATGATTTATGAGTACAAAGGGGTAGAAGAGGCAAGAGAACGATGTACGTTACTAAAAGAGCCGGATATCGACAAGAGCTTTTTATCGTATAAAGTATATTGGCAAGGATGTTGTACGGAGGAATGAGTATAAGGATATGTGGATATGAGACAAAGTTAGGACTAAAGTACAAAAAGATTCTTTTTTCAGAAGTCCTCTTGTCACAAGATTATCGAGTTAGTAATGCAAGGCTGAATAGCTAATCAAGGATGTGAACGATGCTTTGAAGGAATTGGTTACATGATGGTAGACGAATGAGTTGGAAGTCGCGAGTTGATGTAATATGTTCCCTTCATTAAGGAGATGAATTTGTAGTTTAAAATAGGCTTATCTAAAGACCGAGTGGTTATATGGCAAAAAAAAGGAGGAACATTAACGATCAGGGCAGATTTTGAGAATAAAATTGGCACTAGATACCATCACGGTGATGAAATGGGACAGTGAGTAATAGGAGAAAGGTGATTTTGGAAGAATAGTAAAAAAACTATGAAGATCCTTTTGAGGAAAGATTAGGTCCATCCAAGACCAGTATGTCTATAGGAATATGTGACTCGTTACGAATAGGTCCAACCGACTATATAAATTTAGATGGCGAATAGTCATGACTAAGATTAGTTACGGATTTGCTGAGACCATGTACTTGCAAGGAAAAGGAGAACTAATGGGATTTTAAGTATAGAATAATGGGCTAATACCCTAAGGGGGGAAGATAAGACAAACAAGTATTGGATTAGGAGTATGCTTAGTTAGAAGTTGGAAAGATAGAAACAAAAAGGAATCGGGAACTACCACAAAAGGGATAAGGTTGGGAGATAAAATTCAAGGAGAGTTTTATCCGAAGTTCCAAGACAAAGATGCTACAAAAGGTCCAGTAATAAAGAAACAAAGAAGGATTGGGTATGACAACATGGGAGCAAAAGCTTATAGATGATATGAGAATCTTAGGTACAGAAGATCCAGGAGGAAAAGGAGATTAAAGTCACGTTGCAAGTAAGGTGGAACCAGATAGACTTACATAAGGAATTAAAGGCTGGTAGTGGAAATGGAGAAGGATAACGACTAGTAATTTCGCGTAAATGTCTTAGTTGTACTAAGATGAATAAGGATAAATCTAGTACCAAGATGGATACGTTCATTCTGGGAGGTAGCAGAACGGTATAGATTTATGTATCCCAAAGATGATACAAGTATATGAAAAGCTTGTCAAGATTATTATAGGACTTCAATTGGTGAAACGGAGCGTAGTCGAGGATAGCAAAGGAAAATAATATGATATAAGTCGAAAAACATGAGTAAAGATATAGTATTCTAGATATGGCAATCTCTAAAAACCGAAGCTTGAGAGGGTAGTCAGGAAAGAGTTTCTCAGTAAGATGGATTCCTAAGGTATCAAGTTCAAACCTACATCAAATGTAGCAAAGGTAGATGATCTATTCAGAGGAAATAAAGATGTATCATGACCTAGATAGATCTAAAAAAGAAATATTGCAGAGTTCATAGTCCGCTAATAAATAAACGGAAAGCCGGAAAGACCAAGGAACATATAGATATGTCATTGAGAAATGAAGGAATGATCAGTATGGATATTATAACTATAAGGAACTCGGGATAACCAGTTAGTGTGTTCTAGTTACCATTCCAATATTTAGATGGCCCCGTATGAAGCTCTATGTGGGCGAAAGTGTAGATCACCAATGGGATGGTTCGAAGTAGGGGAAAAAAAGTTATTGTGTTGGTTGTTGGTATTGTGATTTCAGACTAGGGATATAACCAGGAGAGATGCTGCCCGAATTTTGGCAGATTCTAAAGGGATTTAATGTGAAGACTTAAGATAAGCATATGACGATAAGCTTAATAATAGTATGAATTCTTTTGAATGTATATTTACGAGCTTGGGAGGATAAGCGTTAAGTAGTTAAGGAACGACAAGGTGTGTTAAGGCAAGTCCCTTTCTTTTTAAAGGAATGATTCTTTTCTTATGAACCCATACATGTTTTTCATAACATTCTTATTCCCAAAAGTTAGAAGTTCACGATTCTTAGAGTTTCTTATGATGCTAAAGATAAGTATGTTCCATGATGATAATGATGATGACCATGATTCCATTTTGGAGATTCCAAAGCTTATGGATTTGATGCTATTATGAGATTATTGAGCTTATTTTATAATTTCCTTTGTTTTATTCATTGTTGTTGATCTCACCTTATGATAATTGTTCCTTCAAGGTGAGATATAGCGATGATGATTGCTCCATAGTATAAATCGGAGGTTACCGACCTTACGTCACTCCGATAGAGTAGTAACATTTAATTCGGCTCTTGTGCATGTTATATAAATTTATATATGTGTAATTTAGATACTTACCGTGCCTTAACGGACGGGCAAGCTACTATACATATATTATCGCGCCTTAACGACCGTGCAAGATACTATATATATATTACCGCGCCTTACCGGCCGGGCAAGATACTATATATATACAACACCGAGGCTCAATGGCTAGGCAGGATACTATATATGTATATATGGAAAATTTTATTTTTTTTTTAAAAAAAGCTAAGCATGCACGACATCTGCCTAAAAAAAGGCATTCAGAGGCACAGGTTGATCTCTTTTATATTACTTTAACTTCATACTTTCATTATGCTGTATTTACTATGTTTTTTTGTTGCCTTACCTATTCAGTACATTTTCCGTACTGACACCCCTTCTCCTGGGGGTGCTGCATTCATTCCATGCAAGTTCGGATAGATAAGTTAGCGATCTAGATTCTTAGGGCTCCTGTCCAGCTGTTGTTGGTGCACTCTATTATCTCGGAGTTGCAGTCTATTTTGGTATGCTAGTTTGTTATGTATATTTGGGTATGGCGGGGCCCTGTCCCATCCTTTCTGTAGCTTTGTCGATTAGAGGTCTGTAGATAGTTATATGTAATTGGCATGTTATGTAGCCTTGTCGGCTCTTATTTCATTGTACAGCCTGCACAATGGCCTAGTTGGCTTGCACAGTTATTTTCAGTACGTATATATATGTGTTGGTGAGTTCTCGATGCAGAGTTCATTGTGTTGCTACTACAGAAGTCAGTATAGCTCAATTATGAGTCGCGTATGGGCCACCCTATTATTCAATAAGATCCAGGTACGAGTATAAGAGTGTCTGGTCATTAGAACTCAGGCAATCATCACGACTCATCGGTTTGTATTGTGACAGAAGTGGTATCAGAGCAGTTCTGTCCTAGGGTTGTCTATAGACCGTATCCGGTAGAGTCTTGTTTATGGGTGTGTTGTGCACCACACTTATAGATAGGAGGCTGCAGGGAATTTAGGATGTTTTCATTCTTTTTTTCTTAGATCGTGCGGTAGAGTTATGTGATAAGGATTCTTTTTCTAATGACCTGTTATGATTTCAGCGATGCCTCCGAAGAAAGCTACGGCTACCCAGAAGAGCAAGACAGTGATTGGAGAGGCTACTAGAAGGACTCCGCGGACTACCAGGGCCCGGGGCGAGTCTTAGAGTGAGACCCCATCTTAGACTTCGCATACCACGCCGGAGGAGAGCTTAGATGGGTGCCATCCTGGCCCGGCTCCGAGTATCGCCCCGCGTGCCTCAGTTCTTCGACGGTGCATTGAGTCAGGATATGCGGGATGCTATACAGTTGTTGACTAGATTGGTAGCTGCTCAGGCTCAGCTTCAGGGAGTTGGTGTTGATCAGGCAGACCGACTATTAGTGTGAGAGTCAAGTATTTTCTTAGTTTAGATCCCCCAAAATTCTCCTAGTTGAGGAAAAACATGGATCCCCAGGACTTTATTGATAACATGCTGAGGACTTTAAGAGTTATGTATGCCAATAAGGTCGACTTAGTAGAGTTGGCTTCTTAGAAGCTTTGTGATGTTGTGGTACAGTGGTACCAGGCTTGGGAGTTATCTAGGGAAGAGGATGCCCCTCCAGCAGTTTGGCAGGAGTTTTCAGAGGCCTTTATTCATCATTACTTACCGCCAGAAGTTCAACAGGCCCGAGCAGATAGGTTTTTGCATATTCAGCAGGACAGCATGAGTGTTCGGGAGTACAATGTGCTCTTTGATTCGTTGGCTAGATATACCCTACTTGTAGTGGCTGAGATGGAGGATCGAGTTCACCGCTTTGTGGTCGGCTTAGGGCCACATCTGATTGATGAGTGTATGAAAACTGCATTACAGCCAGTTATGGACATTTCTCGCAAACAGGCATATGCATAGAATCTGAAGGACCGTAAGCGTCAGCGAGGAGCAGAGCGTGAGCATGACCGAAGCCATAGTAAGAGCGCTAGATCTTTACATGTTACTGGTGAGTTTAAAGGAGGTCAGAGACAATAGTATTCTAGATATCCAGCTTATCCTGCAGTCAGTGCACCTCCGCAGTTTCGAGAATCTTAGTATGATAGAGTTACTCATTCCGGGCAAAGACAAAATTCTCGTACGACAGGTTCTCAATAGCAGCAGAGGGGCTTAGGATAGGAGATGCTACCTCCTTCGCGATGTGCTATTTGTGGTAAGAACCACTCGGGACTATGTCGTCAGGGTGCATGTTATACTTGTAGGGATCCTGGTCATTTTTCTAGGGAGTTTCTGATAAGAGTTGGAGGCGATATGACACAAACAGAGGGATCGATTGCTGCATTATCACCTTTGGTGCGTGCCCCAGAGCAAGGACTTCGGACATCTTCTTGTAGAGGTAGAGGCAGGGATGGAACATCTAGCTCCGACAGTGATCTGAGAGTCGCCACCTAATGTAACCATAGGTACATTGTCCGTTATATATATATATATAGGTGAGACCGGATGCTAGATCATTTTTATTGACCCTAAGTTTATGGGAAAACTGAGTTAGTAAATAAACTCTTAGACGTAGTTCCCCCCCCCCCCCCTGATGATTTCGTAATAGTTGGCATGGTATATAAAGATTAGGAGAAGGAGTATTGCGACTTAGTGGATCTATAGAACTAGAGGTATCGATAAGTGTCATGCTACCTTAGAATTGATTATGAGTCCTAACCGCTACGTAAATAGAAAAGGCAATACCCCGATGTTTAAGAGTAGCTTATTAGGGTGATCAAGTTAACCTTAGAAAACTACATGGAATAGCCATTAATAGGGTGGAGAAGAAAGATAGTCCATTCTTGTATCTAGAATGAGTATAACAGCGTCATATGGAGGTCAATACATGTGTTAGAAGGAATAAAGAGTGTCCAAGGGATGATTAGAAAAGCCGAGTACGATATATGACATTCAAGCATCTGCACTTGTCTTCACTTTTTGAGGGGAACCAAATTAGGATATCACCATTTCCAAGTACGTCAGATCTTAGTAGCAGTGCCAGTTGATTGCTCGAGGCATTGTTATGGTTGTTTAATATGGCCCTGTATGGCAAAGTATTGTTGGCTTGCTATAGGATGAATGAATAGTCTTGATGTTTCGTGAGTCCAACATTCAAGGACGAATGTTCCTGGGGAGGGGAGAGAGAATGTTACATCTTTCATTTTGATACGTCTTTAGTCCATGATGTATTTAAAATTCGTCTTTAAGATTATGAGATACTAGATATGCTCAACTGTTGCATATTAATAGCCAAGTTTAAGTATTACAAGTATTGGAAGGATTAGAGATTATATGAATCGACGACGAATGGAAAAGTGCATAATGCAACTTGATGCCACAAGTTGATGACTCGTCAATGTGTTGACGCTGCTCAGAGGCATGTTGTTACCCAACCACCTGAAAATCAGGGGCTGTGGCACAATGATGGGCCGTCGACACGTCGATGCCGTCATCGACCATGTCGACACCACCGTCCATTTGAGGCAGTGGACACCTTTGTCCCTTGATATATTAAGTTGGGGCTCGAATCTTTCTTCATATTTTTATCCAAACAGACCCTAATACTCCCTAAAGGCTATCCAAGACCCTCCAAGTGATTTTCCTCAAATTAAACCAAGTTTTCATCTTAAAAAGTTGGGAATTAGTTGGACGAACATTATGGTATTGATGCCTAAGTGTGTGGCTGATTTTTGAAGCTTGAAGCTAAGATCTTTATTGAGTTTTCTAGAGTTTAAGGTATGGTTCATTCTCTACTTATGTTAATTGAGTTGTTTATGGAAGAATTCCCTAATCTAAAGTGACGGAAATGGTGTTATGAAGGCATAAACTAGTTTGTTGGTTGGTGGCCTTGTGGGCTGTTTTTTATTAGATATTTGGAGAGATTCTCACTTGTTTAGGTTGCTATAAGTTGTTATTTTTGTTGGTGATGATGTGTATATTGTGGGCTGTTTTAGAGTTGGATTGGAGTAAGAATTATAGGGGAAATGCTGCCCGAATTTCGTTAAGTTCCATTCGTACTCCAAGTAGATTATAAGGGATGTAATGGTCTAATTGTGATTTATGTTATCTTAGCCCGAGAATTAGATTTGGACATTTAGATACACCTCAAAGTACGTAAGGCAAACCTTTCTTCGTTATTTTGGCTTGATTCATACGGAAACAAAGTATAGCTAAACATGTTCCATAACAATTTCCACTCTTAGAAGATGAGAAATGATTATTCATTGATACTCCATGTGGTTACCTTAAGTTCACAGTTGTTTGATTCTAAGTCCCGAATAATCTATACACGTTTACATGTTAACCTTTTAAATCCCAAAGGGCGCTGCCATAAGCTTCTATGTCCATACGTTATCTTCATGTTTAAGTCCCGAAGGGGACGTTCATAAGCATTCTCTGTTCATGCACTTCATATTAATGTTAAGTTATGCAAAAAGGGAAAGGGCTATGGCGTTATATACGCGCACCACCTGATTAGCTGGTATATGATGATCACGATGCCCGAAGGGGCCTATATGATATGATGCCCGATGTGGCGAAGATCGAAGTAGCGAATGGGTGAAGGTATATATATGCATATATGATATACACGTTCTTTTAAGAGATTATCATGCATACTCATGGCTCTTAGTGACAAGTTACAGTTCTGGTTG
Source organism: Lycium ferocissimum (assembly GCF_029784015.1). Taxonomy (NCBI): domain Eukaryota; kingdom Viridiplantae; phylum Streptophyta; class Magnoliopsida; order Solanales; family Solanaceae; genus Lycium; species Lycium ferocissimum. Next base: position 13,545,043 of record NC_081353.1, read on the forward strand.
ATTCTCGTATCCCTTCTGATTCATATTGTATTTACTATATCTTCTTGCTGCCTTACATATTCAGTACATTTTCCGTATTGACATCCTTCGCCTAGGGGTGTTGCATTCATGCCATGCAGGTTCGGATAGACAGGTTGGCGTTCCAGATTCTTAGGGCTCCTGTCCAGCGGTTGTTGGTGCACTCCATTGTCTCGGAGTAGCAATCTATTTTGGTATGCTAGTTTGATATTTATATTTGGGTATGGCGGGGCCCTGTAGCGTCCTTTATACAACTTTTTACTCCATTAGAGGTCTGTAGACAGTTGTATGTAGTTGGGATGTTATGTAGCCTTGTCGTTCTTATTTTGTTGTACTACCTGCACAGCAGCCTAGTTGGCCTGCACAATTATTTTCAGTACATATATATATGTGTTGGTGAGTTCTCGATGCAGAGTTCATTGTGTTGCTATTACAGAAGTCAATATAGCTCAATTATGAGTAGCGTATGGGCCACCCTATTATTCAGTAAGATCCAGGTACGAGTATAAGGGTGTCTGGTTAGTAGAAGTCAGGCACTCGTCGCGACTCATGGGTTTGGATGATGACAGTAATCTCATTGGCTGGTAAGATATCCCTTTTTCTGGTAGCTAGGCTTGGTCGTGAACGAATCTCATGGATGTGTTTGTGGGCTCAGCAAAACATTACCCCACTTACTTCTGACACCCCACAAATGTATTTGATGGTTTGATCCGTTGAGGGGGGATCAATCGGTTGTTTATTGTCCTTCATATAGGTATGCTTCCCTTTGTATGAGAGGAGATGGAAAGCTCCCCGGTTCAGGAGCCCAACCACTTTTAACTGCAAGGTGGGGCAGTTGGTCGTGTTGGTCTTTCTTTTATGGAAGCCGCAGTATTTGTCAGCATTCATGGTTTCACAAGTCACTTTGATATAGGCCATGCTATTGTGTTTCCCATTCATTTGAGTGTATGGATTGGTCCTCCTATGTCGACGCTGATGTTATATTCATCAATCCTGGGAGTTTAGATCTCTCGTGGGCGACCCTGGGGCTAATTTTTGGTTGGATATGGCTCGTTTATCCTAGTTATGGTTCACTTTCACGCGAGCCATAAAGCTACGTCGAATTTGTGGCCTCTTTTGGATTTATTGTTGCCACATAATTTATAAAGGAAATTAGGTAAACCACGTTAAAGGGTTATTCAAACAAAGAGAAATCCTTCTAAACCAGAGTTCGAGGTAAAGGTTCTGGTGATTCCTCGGGGAAGGAGTTAAGACACCACGATATTAAAAATCCATAGAACACGGTTGACCTTCGAGCTTCAATGCGTGATTTGTAATTACTTGCTTAAAAAGAGTTTAACATCTTGTATACAAAGTCATGACATATCATAAAATTGTTTCGTAAAACTAAAAGTCCGTTTATTTCCTTTAAAAAGAGTTAATACATATAAGGTTTTTTAAATAGCTATTCCACTTTCCGAACAAAAACACACTCAAGATTTCCCTTAAGTAGAGTTCGACTTAATATAGTCCTAAGTTTTATATCCTATTCATCCTTATAAGTTTGGAAAATTATTGCATGTATAGATGCTTTGCAAATATGCCTCAAAAATCATATAATCTTACTAAAAGTGTACTTTCATTTATAAGCTATGAAATCAACTTTTCCCTTTTTATTTGAAGGTCAACCACATTCTTTGTCCTAATCCCTTTCCCTAAACTTAGACTAAGTTGAAATCACTTTATTTATTTAACTCAAGGCGGACCAACCCCAAAAGACTTTATCCTGGAAAACTAATTAAGTCATTTGAACCGTTTGAAATCTTTTCCAATAAAACATTTTTTTTAAACTATTCTTTCTTTGATCCTTTTTGAAAATTCCTAAGTTAACAAAAAGTGAGTAAAATGCTCCACTGTTTTTCATGAGGAGGAAAAATTATCTCTTTTGTAAAGAGGAAAGTTATCTCTTTTGTCATTTTTTTGAAAGGATGGATATTCTTTATCTTTCTGTTGGGTCCAAGTTTGAAAAATGTTTGGTTTCCTATCTAGAATATCATTTTGCCTATATCATCTAAGTCATATCCATAGGGGTTCCAACATTCACAAGCATTCATTACAATGTATTTCATAAACACATGCACAAAATTAAAAAGAAAGGAAGGCTGATGGGCCTACCGAGCCCACCAGTTAACTATTTTCACCCATGATTGGGCCTTCAAGATTTGACTCGTAATCGATCAAGAAACGAAAGGGAGTCAAGAAACGAAAGGGAGTTGGGCCTCTGGCCCAACAATCAGAAAGTTATGCAGATGCGACCCAAGTGGCCCTCGCTATACAAAAGGAGAGGGGAAAAGGAAGATAATGGTTAGAAGCAGCTAAGCTTAGAAAACTTACTTGACAAATATACTTAACATACATCATCATTCAAATGTAGTCACATACACACAAAACCACATCAGTGGTGTACATGCATATTAAAAATGTATACTGCCAAAGTAAGCCTAACTAGATGCTAACAGATCCAACAAACAAGAAAGTGTCACGAATAAGGAAACCCAATCAGTTCAACAAGTACATGAAAGCCTGGGCCCAAGCGCATTTATGCAAGTGACAGAAATTAAGAAACAGGTTCAAATGAGTAGAAGTAGGTTCAAAGACCTCATGATATGCCATTAGCATGCACGATATTAACTCTAATATATATATATATATATATATATATATATATATATATATATATATATATATATATATATAGAGAGAGAGAGAGAGAGAGAGAGATACACACACCACGGTATGCATGAATCGTATATCCCGTATTCCTCATGTATATCATATCGACCAACACAAATTAGAGGTAGAGAGAGGAGCAAGGCAGAGGACCTTCTCATAGATTCACACAATATATCAGATATATACATACATATACATTTTCATACACTTCATCATCTAAGGTGAAGGTATGAGGACTATGATAACATGCTTGTTGTCATATTTGACTCAAATCACTTCCACAGATGCACACAATTACATGCAACCATAAGAAGGCTAAGAAATAGCAATTGTGAACAAAGGTGAATATTCATATTTGACTACCAGCCTAGTATACTCAGAGTGGGAGAAGAGACATAATACTAACATACTCTCTGACTATAAGAGAACCAATGTCAGACTAAAGCTCAAGCAGAAAATGACATTTTATTAGGGAACTAGAGGATGACATGTCATTCCCAATCAAAATATAATTTTCATAACACACACTATGGCAATCACAAAGAACAACCTGATACAGTCCTGACCATGCAATAGATAAAGAGCAGCAAACACAATTTAAAGGGTAGTTCAATACAACAAATAAGGAAAACAAAGTTGGATGACACAAGCAATGACTATAAATGACATACAACTCTATTTTCCCTTTAATCATTTTTTGATAGTTGGAAACCCCCTAGTTTTAAGTTCCCCCTTTAACCTATCATTTGACACTTATACCAGTCATGACACTTAACTTTACTCAAAATGGGGTCTGTTTTAGGATGGAAAGTCCCTTTTATCCATCATTCTTATCAAAACAGTAACAAGACAATATTTAGTAACAAAACACAGTTATGAAGAGAAAGGAAGGACGCAGAGTCACATAGTGGTTCATGTGAGCCTAAAACTCATCATATCATATAAGCCTATACAACTGTAACGACCCTCTCGGTCGTCATAAGAAATGTAGGATCACTCCACCAAATAGAACCTTCCCAAGGGTATAACGAGCTAATAGAAACTCAATTGTATAAGTCTAAGAATTAAAAATTTTACTTGTTTGTGATTGTTGTGTGATTTTGTTGACTTCATCAGGAGGTGACATAGGAAATTAGAACCCCGTTGGGAATTCTGAGGCCACAGGTGGATTCGTATGATGTTTTTATGTATATGTGCATGTTTTGTTTGTAATTGTGATGCCTCGGATGAAATGTTGGGTGATAGAGTGGAAAACTAGGCAAAGCTTCAAGCTTACTGCCCAATTTGTAAAGCTGTGGCAGGGTGTGTACCGCTACAGCGGTACCGCTATAGAGGTGAACGCTTCGCCGCAAGGGTTGGCTATTGCTCATATGTCTGCCGTGGCGGGCAATGTCCCACTATGGTGATGTCGCTATTGCGGAACATGGGCTGCCATAGCAGTGGTCAGATTTCTCTTGGTCCGTTATAGCGGGAAATTGGTTGCTATAGCAAGACCGCTGCAAAGGGTAAATTGACCGTCGTAGCAGTCTACGGGGGTCAGAATACCGTGTTTTAAACACTTAGTCCCACACTCTTTATTCATAAAACTCTAACAAAGTTCCCCACAAGCACCTAGACTGAAATTCCAATCTAGGGCAAGAATACCCTTGAGAGGTAAGTCTCATCCATCCCTTTCAGTCATTCCGTATCGTCTTCATGATTATCATCCCTTTTATGGGTTTTCAATGGTGAAATTAGTAATAGTAACCCTAGAAATTAATAAACCTTTTATACTTGACGGGTTATGATTGTTATCACTTATTTATCATCTAATGGCTTTGGTTAACTCCTCTTATTCATGAACTGGACCTTTAGAGCCATGAACTATGTGAATTGAGACCTAGGGTTCCATAAAAGTGGTAGCTTGGACATGAAAACTGCTTGTAATTGGGGTGTTGATTAAATATTGTTATAGTTGATAGTTAGTGATTATTAAGGCCCTTACTAGGTTATTTTACGCCTAAAAATCATTCACTTATTGGAATGGGCTAAAGGGAGGGGTGTCTTGCATTGATTTTGTGACTAGAATAATTGTGACTCATTGAGCATTCTAATGTCTACACTTTGAGCGTTTTGAGGTTTTACGCAAGGAAAAATCTTTAGCAGAGTGATTCGAGTTGTTCCAAAGACTACGTTTGAGGTGGGTTGCGGTCTACTTGAGTTAGACTTTGATTAGTTAATTGTATGTGTTGTGAATTCATTAGGAGAAAGCACACCTAGTCTTCATGCATGATATTGTGTGTTTGAACTCCTATGTGCAATCTATTGAGTGACTGTGTGGGCTTCGTGCCACTATTCATGTGTGTTGAATCTACAGTTGATGTTGTTGTGATAAGAATTTAATATGATCTTCTTGGTGAAATTGTGACACGAAATGATGAATTGAGCATTCATAATAGAGGGTAAGAAATGATGTTATGCATGGATATATAAAAAGGCACCAATGTGACCTAGACTATGGGCTCATGGTCCGAGGTTCGTTCTAAAAATGAGAGATACATTGATATGGCCCGCATTCGAGGTTCATTCAGGAGAGAAGGTTTATGGTCGGGTCCGATGAGTATCTGGAACGAGTGATACATGGACACCATGGGTCTCCTGCAGGTCATGACTACTGAGCAGTGATATCAGTTAACATATGTGTACAAAGGAGTATGGTTATTGGGGTAGACTTATTCCCGTTTGTGGTTTTCGTTGATTTGATCTCTTGCTTGGTGATTATTCATGGTTGACTCGTTGTTGTTTATTTATTTCATGTCTGTTGGCTAGCTTGTTTATTCTATTGATTTTATGAGATATGCATGATACTAATCTTAGTCGGCCTATGATATCTACCGGCATATAGTGTTTGTACTGATACTACCTTGTTGCATTCTTTTTAGTGCACATTGTGATATAGAGACTGCTACCCGCCCTCATATTTAGTGTTGAGGACGTTGCTGACAGATTTAGGGTGAGCTTCTATCAATGCAAGGCCACCAAAAGATCTTCCTCTAATGATGTCCATTTCCTATTCTGGACATTATGGTTATTTGTTAGAAAGATTTCATTCGTCGACATGTTTTAGATTTGAGTCCTTGTACGATGACTTTCGGATTGTGGGAAAATTGTAATAGTTAGGACTTCCGCACTTACTTCATTATTTTATGGCATGACTTTTTTTGATTATCTTATGTTTGAATGAGTAATAACTGATTGAATTGGCTAATATAAAGATAGACTTGAATAGATGACTTGTGTGTTGGTTCGCCCACTGTGGGTTAGTCGGGTGCCGCCCGGAGGGTCGGGTCGTGACGTTGTCGGGTATCGCAGCTTTAGGTTCGTCGATCTCGACCTACAAGGACATGTCTAGTAGAGTCTTGCGGATCGGTATGGAGATGTCTGTACTTATCTTCGAGAGGCTACCGGACACTAGGAAAATTTCCTTTTCTTTCTTTCTTTCTTTCTTTCGTGCTACTTGATTCCAATTGATATCTGATGATTCATATTGGTATCTAACTGTCCTGCACTCTCTCGCAGATGGTGAGAACACACGTGGCAGTAACCAGAGGAAGAGGTGGAGGCAGAGGAGTTGGTAGAGCGGCGGTCCCAGTTGGGGGCGGAGTCCCAGTAGTTGATCCCATGCCTCCAAAGGGTTCCTAATTTGGCCGTAGGAGATGCAGCCGCACCAGCCTCCAGCCTGGGCGTTAAGATTTCCCACCAGAGCCGCAAATGCTCCGGTAGGCTGGGCATAAATGGTTCAAACCGAAAAAACCGACCGAACCGAACCAAATTTAATTTTGGTTTTGGTTTTTTCAATTTATTCGGTTCGATTTAAATTTATAAGATTTCAACAATTCGGTTCGGTTTCGGTTTATGCAAAATTTAATTCGGTTAAACTAAAAAATCAAATTTTAACAAGCCTTTTTTTTCTTGAAACATATATTATACATATATATTGGGCTTTTGCCCTTAAATAATAAACTAAAAGGCCCAAATCCCAATCCCAATCCTAATATAAAAATATCCAAGTCCAACCAAATTATTGATACTGTATCCAACTATCCATCTAATATCATCTACCCAAGCAAAAAAAAATTACTTCTACTCATCTTCTTTCAGCTACTCAAAAGTCAAAACCCTATCCATCTGTGGTTCACTCAAAACTCAAAGTAATCAAAATCCATCGGGAACGGATTCCTCATCAAACTCGGAGACTGTACCTGAAGTCCTGAATTGATCTTTCTAGCAATGCATTCTTAATCTTGTCCACTACAGTGAGAGGAGACCAAATTAGCAAACCAATTGCTCTCTACTTGTCATCTACTCATCTTCGGCTAGGGGTTTACTTGCTCTCTTCTAACTTGTCATCTTCAACTTGTTGTCTTCCATCTTCAGCTAGGGTTCTTAAGTAAGTTTCTTTTTTGCTTTTTCGTTTGGAATTTTTGAAATACAGAACAGTTAATCAAAAGGGTTTGAGATGCATTTTGTTCATGATTCTTGAATTATTTGTTTGTCCATGTTGGATTTTTAGTAGTAGCCTTTTGTGTTTTGGCCTGTGGATTCGTAGAACACTGAAGTAAATTGTAATTAGTTTGGTCTCCTCGCTCGAGTACTTGTGTCGTTGTGTGCTCGTTAGTTTTTTTGTCTTCTCGCTCGATTACTTGTGTGCTCGCTTGTTGAAATTGGCCTTGGCTACTGTAATGTTAGTGTTTTTGTGGTTGATTTGAGAAAAGATCTATGACATTATGATGGTCTGGTAGTTTTAATCAATTAAGTGTGTATTTTTGTTATTGATTTTAATTTGAGGGTTTTCTTAAAGAATGAAACTCAAATTAACATAGGTTGCTATTTGCTAATGAAGCTCAAAGCTAAAGCTGAAGTTTTGATGTATTAGCTGATTTAGCTACCTATGTCAACAAGGATTAAGTTACAGTTATAACTTAAAAGAGCTAAAAGTACTATTTTTCCATTTCCACTAGAACTTAACAGGTAATAACTTAAGTTTATATAGAATTTAAGTTACTGTTATAACTTAAGAGTTAAGAGTGCTACTTTCATTTCCACAAGAACTTAACAACAGTTTGTAACTTAAGCTTACATAGAATTTAACAGTGTATAACTTAGGTTTATAACTTCTGATTGTGCTCACTACCCAGTTATATTCACTTATTCAGTGTAGCCATGCTCAACATTTAAATGTTCTATTCTTCTTGTTTATTTTCATAGATGGGTAAAAATGAAAGTAGGCTAAGTGAAGGTAGGGGGCTTCAAATGAAAACATACCTAACACTTTATGTCCAAGTCCAGTTGAATCTGAATCTGAATATGAAGTTGAAGCTTCAAAGAAAAGAAAAATCATGGAACCTAGAGCTGGTTGTTGGAAGCATTTTGAAAGGGTAGTTGTCGATGGAGCTCATAGAGCAAAATATATGTATTGTGGGAAAACTTATGCAGCTGCAACAAAAAAAATGGTACATAATCATTTGAAGAAGTGTCCTAATCTTCCCCACCCTGTAGATGATAGTCAAACACACATAAGTTTTCTGCCTTCTTCAATTGGGGCAAAGGAAGGGGTGATTAGCAATTGGATATTTGACCAAGAAAAAAGTAGGAGAGCTTTAGCTAAAATGGTAATTATTGATGAGTTGCCATTTAATTTTGTTGAAAAGGAAGGTTTTAAAAGTTTTATGGCAGTCACCGTGCCACAATTCCAGATTCCTTCTTGTAGGACCTTGACAAGAGATTGTTTTGATCTCTATAGTGAAGAAAGACAAAAGTTGAAGAAGATTTTCAAAGAAGCACATCCAAAAATTTGTCTTACGACAGATACTTGGACATCTATACAAAGAATCAACTACATGTGTCCGGCGGCTCATTTTATTGATAGAAACTGGAAATTGCATAAAAGAATTATAAATTTTTGTCCTATTTCTAGCCATAAGGGTGATGATATGGCGGCTGCGATTACTAATTGCTTGTTTGAATGGGGTTTTGATAGTGTATTTACTATTACGGTTGATAATGCTAGTTCCAATGATGTAACCGTGAAAGAAGTGTCAAAACAATTGAATAATTAGGGAACTAATATAATGGAGGGTAAACACTTTTATGTGAGGTGTATAGCTCATATACTTAATCTTATTGTGCAATATGGGTTGAAGGTGTCACGACCCAACCCCGTAGGCCGCGACTAGTGCCCGAGCTGGACACTCGTATACACACCTGTTAGCTATAAGCAGCCCATAACTAGCATGATAAGGAACTTATATAAAAAGGCAAGACGTCGTCTCAAAACTCGTCACATATATATACATATCACAAAGAACTCCGTCTCCCGAGGGTTACAACTCTCAACAGATAACATCGTACATAAGCCGGCGAGGCTATCATAACATGTGGGAACGTCCCAACTATATACATGCAAGCCGACAAGGCTGCCACTACATACAGTATCCCAAAACATATATACATACGCAAGCCGACAAGGCTGCCACTACGAATGGGAACGTCCCAAAACATAAGTCATATATACACAACTAAACAACAACTATATACAGACCCACACATATGTCTACAGACCTCTAAGAGTAACAACAGTATCATATGACGGGACAGGGCCCCGCCGTACCCCTGGACAGACACATATATACAACAAAAAGGATCTGTACCAAAAAGCTAGACTCCGGAACAAGAGAGCACTCCAAGATAGCTGAATAAATATCCTAAGTTGGCGGATCACCAAAATAAGCGTCTGTACCTGCGGGCATGAAACGCAGCCCCCGAAGAAAAGGGGTCAGTACGGAATATGTACTGAGCATGTAAAGCATGAAATACAAGAAATGTGATCATACTGAAATAAGGAGTATAGAAAACTAGCACAATAACCAGAAAACCACAAGGCTTGCCTTTGAAACATAAATCATGCGTGTCAATATCATACCCAACTCATTATGGGACTTAGTGACATAATTAGATAATCATCCTGTACATATGCATATATAACGTGTCCCGGCCCTCTAGTGAGGGACTCGGTAAATAAAATCATCATATGCCATCCTGGACGCCATCCCCGTATCATCATATCATCATGTCATCATATCATCATATACATATACATATAACGTGTCCCGGCCCTCTAGTGAGGGACTCGGTGAACAATGCAGTGAAACTGTGCACGATAACATACCCGGCCCGGGACTCGGTGAAAGAAGTAATAACAAAGATGCACGAGCAGAGTAGTGAGAAATCATATGCATATAAATCATCTTTTGAGACTCAATAGATAAGTAGATTAATCAACGCTCGAGTATCAGTATAAAAGTCACACTCAGTACTCTTTGAATGTCATTACAAACTATGTCAGATAACGCCTCAGGGATCATAGACATGTATCAAGTTAATACGAGACAACTTATAAAAGTTATGGTCATTAGTCAATATAGAGTTTTTTAGGAATAGAAACTTTCATGTATCATTTACTACCCGATCATATACAAAGCTCGAGGGCAGTAGTTCGACTATTTTAAGAATTCTAATATCAAGAAGTGAATAAGAATCATAAAATATGCTCGGAACTTATGAATAGAATTACCCCAAAGCTCATATCTTATCTTACTTACATCTAGGACATGCCAAAAGAAAGAAGGGATAGGCTTTACATACCTGTTAGCGACTACTCGTGAATCCGTTCGCCTCGTCGTTCTCTTAGCCTATTTAATATAAGAGTAACGTTATCGTTAGTAGTTACACTGTCTAGTTCACCAATCCATAGCCCATTGTTTATAGGACTTATCTTTTAGCTCACACATTCTCGTTTTAAGGTTTTCCTATTAGCTATAGACTTAACGAAAATCGGGCAGCACTTCCCCTATATACTCGCCTATCCCGAATTTCCAATTACCCTCCTGCTAACACAGAAACACCAACCATAACATATGAATATAATCATACCTTCAACTCTTGCAATTCAATAAGAATAACAACATATTCATATCAACACAACTTCAACCTTAACTTTCTAATTCTTTCATTCCTTCACCATATAATCCGTGATAACAACAACTATAATGCAACTTAAAATTAATTCTCCTTGCCTAATTAGAACAGCCCCTACACGGCTCAATTTATTTTTTTACATCAACATTTATAACTCCTTATATTCATCACACAACTACCAATTTATACAAACTTAAATTGTCTCCAAAATGTGTATAAAAGAGGTCAAATCTTTACCTTAATCAACTTGACTCCAAGGAGCAATTCACGTTGAAATTCTTGAAGGTGTATAACACCTTAAAATCTTAATTTTTCTCCTTCACTCTCTCAATGCTCGGCCCAAGCATTCATGGCCGAGAGCTTCCCCTTTTTTTTTCTTCAATTCTTTCTTGTTCTTTGTTCTTGATTCAACTAAGGTATGGATTGTGATTTAATGAGTCATTTTTATGATATATATGTGAGCCTCCCAAGCCCTACACCCCCCCTTATGTGTCATCTTTTCTCTTCTTTTTTTTTTTTTTAAAAAAATATCGGGTGGGGCCCACTTTGTTAATTAATCTTAATTAATTTACTTAATCACTCATTCTTGCTTAATAATATAATCCCAATTAGTTAATCCCTAATCTCCCATAATATATATATAGACCAAATAAAATTTATAAGCACTTTGTGCATTAAAATAAAATCGGAGGTTAAAAGTCTCTACCTCGTATCCCAAAATAGTCTTGTCTTAAACTTGTCGCGATTAGCTTACAATATCCCAATGTACATAAATACGGGATATAACAGAAGGAAAGTGGTGATTCTATCAAGCGAGTTAGACAAGCCGTGAGATACATTAGGCAATCACCTGCAAGACTAAGAAAGTTCAAAGAATTTTGTGAATCTCAATTGATAACTTGTAACAAATCATTAAGTTTAGATGTTCCTACTCGATGGAACTCTACATACTTGATGCTTGATACAACACAATATTTTGAGCTTGCCTTTGAAAGATATGGTTATCATGATGTTGGATTCTTGGATTATCTTCGTACTTGTATTTGTGAAGATGGAACTCATGCAGGTGTTCTCACAAGTTTTGATTGGCAAAATGTGAAGACAATGTGCACTTTATTGAAATTATAGAGCTTGATCTTATTTTGAAAGAGATGATGCAAACTGAAGATGCTAGTTTGAAATTAATATCAACAAGAATGAAAGAAAAGTTCAAGAAGTATTGGGGTGAACCAGATAAAATGAACAAAATGATTTTTTTTTTTTTTTTGCATCTGTGTTGGATGCCCATAACAAGCTTCAATATGTTCCTTTTGCAATGAAGGATATGTTTGGAGAAGAACCGGGAAGAAACTAATTGGTGAAGTGAGTAAAGATATGCATTCTTTGTTTGATTATTATGGTAAGAAAAGATCAAAAGGCTCTCTCCCTGCATCATCTTCACCTACTTCATCTGTCATCTCATTGAGTACATCTAGTGTGAGAGGTTATGGCTACTTTCAAAGAAGAGGAACAATGAGAATGAAATAATTATTTGAGAGGCAAAAAGAAGTTAGTGGAGGTTTAGGTAGTAAATCGGAGTTAGATAGATATCTTGGTGAAGATATTGAGCCAGAGTCGGACAGGTTTAATATATTAGAGTGGTGGCAAGTTCATGAACCGAGATTTCCTATTCTTGCGGAGATGGCTCGTGATGTGTTAGCCATTCCCGTTTCATGTGTTGCATCAGAAAGTGCATTCAAAGACAGGAGGTCATATTCTTGATCCCTTTAGGAGTTCCTTGACTTCTAAACTAGTGCAATCTCTTATTTGTCTTCAAGATTGGCTTAGAAGTGAACCTATTCATAATAATATTGAGGAAGGTTTAGAGTATCTTAAGAAGCTTGAACTTGGTAAGTTTTTGTGTTTTGTATGTTCATTATATTGAAAATAATTTTCTTATTTATGATGCATAGCAAGTTCTTACATATATCTTTTTTAGATATGGTTAGTTCTGGAAAAAGAATGTAGTATTGTGGAAATATAGTTGCAACTAGTTTCATGTGTGGTAAGTAGAAAACTTCTATATATAACATGTTTAAGTATATGTCCTTGATTTATTTTATTATCATTGTGTTTGACTTATAATTATGTTTTCTTTTGTTGTAAAGGTTTGATCATGCCGCCTAAATGTCTATCACTTGTTTGGGATCACTACGAAATGGTGGAGGAAATTGAAGGAGTGCGCATGATGAAATGTTTCCATTGTGGTCAAATTTACCATTGTCACTTGAGGCGAAATGGGATTGAAGGTCTATGGAGACATGTTTAGATATGTCTTGAAAAATAACAAGGAATGCCACTGATGCTACAAGTTACTTTTGAAGTTTAGAATTTAGACTATGCAGTTATAACTTATGATATTGATGTTTAATTATGCACTTGGTGTTGATGACTGTTGCTTGCTGCTTTAATTCAAAACTTTAGACTGTTCTAACTTTAAATGGTGTGTGATTTGTGACTGCTGATTTGGTGTTGATGACTGTGTGAGTTGTGACTATATTATATATATATATATATATATATATATATATATATATATATATATATATATATATATATATTTATTGGATGTCTCGTGTGTATATATATATATATATATATATATATATATATATATATATATATATATATATATATATATATATATATATATATAGACTAGGTATTCTCCTCATAGCTGTTTCCATGGTGTTGTAGAAGTAATTGTCACCATGGTGTAGGTTCTGTGATTGCAGGAAAACCTTGAAATACAGGAGGAAATGTAACTTGAGGAGTTCCCTTGCAATTCTATAGTCTGGGAGCTATATATTGGTTATTAGATTCTCGCAAGCAGTGTACTCGACAATCTTATGTAAATGGCAGGAATGAACATTTCAACTTTGTATGATGCACTCGTGCACTATATTCCTGGATCATGTTGTTTTTTGAGAGATTGGATTGTTGCTCGCTAAGCTTTGTTTAGTTGTATTTATTCTACATGGAGTTTCTATGGATCAAGGGTTGGTTATGTCTTAACATTGGAAAAAGTCTTCTCTTTTTGTTGGCTTCAGCTTTTCATATATTAAAAGAAAATGGATTATAGTTTGTGGGGAGGATATTAGTTAGATAGATGATAATTTATTCTGAGTTTAGAAGGCGCACCTGCAAATCGGTGGCTTTGTTAAGAACTTCCACTTGGCAGTTCAGTTTATTACTTAAAAAGAATCGCAGTTCAATTTACCATCTTTCCGAATTGATACCTTTCCTAGTTTCTTTATCAAAACTCAAAGAGGAATTCTGATGTGTAGCTGGCGCCTGGCACGCTGTATTGGATACTATCGTTTTCTTGCTCAGCTGTTTTATTTTACTTGCTTTGTGCTCTATTCTTCATCACTTGCTTTTATGTGATGTTTGTGTATTTTTTTTTTTGGAAAGAGGTGATTTTTGAAATGAATTTGGACCAAAGGAGAATGTCTTTAACAATTTGAGCATATTCAAGATTTCTCTAATTTAGGAATGGTTGAAACTTGAAGCAGTTTCCAAACAGTTATCAGAATTACTTCATGGTATTTCCTCAGTCATACTTTTTCCTTCATGGTCGACATTACAATATTAAGAACGTCGTGCAGCTAGAGAAGTGGTGCACTAATATGTCTATAACAAGATCGAAGTTTTATCTTCCCAAACTTTTAACAATTTATTTAGTCTTCCAAAATACATTAGAAAGCAAGAAGAGAGTCATAAACCTGCTGTTACAGATGTTTGAAGTTTTTCTCTTAGATTTGCAGTGTGGAATTTTGGGGGCTTGATTTTTTTCCCTCTTTGTAAGTGATGAAAAATGTCTCTCTTTAGTCTCTCTATAATATGTGACTGCGGTCTATGTATTATTGTAGTAGAGAAAATACGACAAATTTCTTGAAAATGTATAAAGCTTATACTGAGAGGAGAAATAAAGAGACAAAAACAGTTGATTGTCTAGCTAAAGTGTTGATTGCTTCTCTCTATTAGGATGTCTTGTTAATCCTCCATTTTGTTTCATCTATTATGAATGTTGTAACCATTAAGTCTAGATCCAATTGATTGTAGCTGGCTTTTGTATACCAGTGCTAAAGATTAGACGGAGAGAAGATAATAGAATGGTTGTCATTTGGTTTCTGTTAAATTGATGCTTAACTATGCCATCCATATCTAAATCGAAAAAACTGACTGAAAAAATTGAACTGAACTTGCAAAACCCAAATCGAACCGAAGTTATTTCAGTTCAGCTTCGGTTCCTATTTTTTACAAATTAAAAATTAAAAAATTAGACTGAACCCATCGAACGCCCAGCCCTAGCTCCTGGTATACTAGATGCAATGGCACAAGCACTAAATTGATTGCATGAGTTAGCATAGGCCGGGCTATACCTGCTCGTTCCAAATAGAGGCGCAGTGAGTAGCAGCCCTGTGTCCGGATAGTTCGTGCTCCGTGTCCAAGCACGCCGCGTTGCTGTACCCTCGCTTGGATGAAGTTCCGGATTTTGAAGCCTTTCCAAGGCCAGTTTCAGGGCTGGTGATGACTGGCGAAGAGCATGACTGGTTTTGGAGGTTCACTAAAATGAAGCCTTCAGTTTTCTATGGTACTGAGTCAGAGGATGTAGGCCAGCTGGGTCTACTCCGTTGACTTAGGTTTAGTTCTATTTAGTATTCTTGGATAAGTACGTTTTTCTGACTTTGAGGGACCGAAGAAAAGACGAGTTTGCTAATATTGATCAGGGAAACTCATTTGCTACTGTGTACGAGTCCTGTTTCCATTCCCTGTCCCGATATGCTCTTTAGTTACTGCCTACTGAGGGGGAGAGGGTCCAACAAGCCAGTAAGGGGCCGAACACCGGACTTCGGCTTGTAGCCACCGGGGGCGTCATTTCGAGTGAGGTAGGCAAAGATGTTGTCGAGGGATTAAACAAAGAAAGTCATGCAAAAGCAGTAGAGAGAAGTTAAGGCCCGAAGCGGGTAGGCTTTCAAAGAACTCCTTTCGAGGGGTCGTAGTTTGCCAGTATATCTGTGGCATCCGGGCTTAGTCCGCAACGTGCTGCCGGGGGCCCATCAGGGGCAAATTATCAAGCTTCTGGTCAGCGTGGAGGTTATACTGCTTCATCAACTTTTGTTCAGTGACCTACGCTGGACCGTGCATGTTAAGAGTGTGGTGAGATAGGGCACATTAAGAGGTATTGCCCAAGGCTCAGACAGGGTGGACAGGGGACTCAGTATCAGGCTCCTCGAGCTCTATTTACACCAAATAGAGGAGGTAAGGATCGCGCACCGGTAGGGCGAGGCGGCCACACCACTGGTAGGGGTGGTGCCCAGCCTAACTAAGGCGGTCCTCGTGCAGAGGCGGGACAGGCCGGCAGGGCGGGCTCGGGACCGGATAGGTAATCGCGTGGTTCCCGTGTGCAAAAGAGGCGCCGTCATTTGTACGCTTTTCTAGGTAGACCAGAGGCTGAGGCCTCCAACGCTGTCATCAGAGGTACTATCTCAGTTTATGCTTGGATGGCTTCTATTTTATTTGCTCCTAGTTCTACTTTTTTTATGTGTCCACGTATTTTGCTGTCGGTTTGGATATAATGTGTGATACTCTTGATCTCCCTATTTATATGTCTCGATTGGGATTCACGGTGGTATGTAGTCTACTCTTTCTTGCGCGATTACTTTTATGGGATATAATACTTGCGCATTTGATGATCCTAGATATGGTAGATTTCGATGTCATATTAGGCATGAGTTGGTTGTCCCCACATTATGTCATCCTTAATTGTCAATCAAAGACTGTTACCTTGGCTATGCCGGGGCACCTGGACTTGAGTGGAAGGGTAACCTTAGTCCCCTCCCTAAGAAAGTCATATCCTTCATTCGTGCTAGGAAGCTAGTGGAGAAGGGTTGTCTAGCTTACTTGGCACACATCCGTGACCCCAGTGCAGATACTCCATATACTGATTCGGTCCCAGTGGTACATAAGTTTGCGGATGTCTTCTCCGCGGACTTGCCTGGTATGGCACCTGACCGTGACATCAATTTTAGGATTGATTTAGACCTAGGGACTAGTCCTCTCTCTATTCCACCTTATAGGATGGCGCCAACAGAACTCAGGGAATTGAAAGATCAGTTGCAAGATCTTTTGAATAAGGGGCTTATTCACTCGAGCGCCTCTACTTGGGGTGCTCCTGTATTGTTTGTTAAGAAGAAGGATGGGTCTATGCGTATGTGTATTGATTACCGTCAGCTAAATAAGGTAACTATCCGAAATAAGTATCCCATTCCCCGTATTGATGACTTGTTTGATCAGTTACATAGAGCTTCTGTGTTCTCTAAAATTGACTTAAGGTCAGGGTATCACCAATTGAAGATTCGAGCGGACGATGTTCCTGAAACAGCTTTCCGGACTAGGTATGGATACTATGAGTTATTGCTTATGTCTTTTGGGCTTACTGCTGCCCCAACTGCGTTCATGAATTTGATGAACAGTGTATTTAAGCCCTTTTTAGACTCTTTCATAACAGTGTTCATTGATGATATCCTGGTGTACTCTAGAAGTAAAGAGGAGCATGAGAAACATTTGAATATTGCTTTTAGGGTTTTGCGGGAGAAGTAGTTGTATGCTAAATTCTCTAACTGTGAATTCTGGTTGTCTTCTGTGTCCTTCTTAGGGCATGTGATTTTTGAAGCGAAGGTATTACAAAGGATCCTTAGAAAATTCGAAAGTGCAAATAAAGGGAACGGGGCTGTGCCCACACGTTGATCGAGATCCGTAGTTTTGTGGGTCTGGTTAGCTACTATCATCGGTTTGTGAAAGAGTTTTCCTCTATTTCTTCTCATTTGGCTCGCTTGACTCAAAAAGAGGTACCGTTTCAGTGGTTCGACAAGTGTGAGGAGAGCTTCTAAAGGCTCAAGACTTTGTTGACTACAACGCCAATTCTATCATTGCCTGTGGAGGGAAAGGATTTTGTTATTTGTTGTGATGCTTCACATTTTGGTTTGGGTGCTGTTTTGATGCAGGAAAAGAATGTTATTGCCTATGCTTCTTGGTAGTTGAAGGTGCATGAGAAGAACTATCCTACTCATGACTTAGAGCTGGCAGTAGTGGTGTTTGCATTTAAAATCTAGTGACACTACCTGTATGGTGTCCACTGTGAGGTATATACTGACCACCGCAATTAAAGATGTGTTCACTCGTGAGGGATGCGAACTCTGGCGGCAGAGATGGATGGAACCGCCGAAAGGCGACATCACCATTCGCGTATCATCTCCGGTAAGGAAAATGTAGTGGCGCGACGAGCAGAAGTCGGCTAAGATGAGGAGTCCGCATTTGATTTCTTGGAGCGTCTAGCTGAGAGGTTCGACCTCGCTGGGTCAGCTTTATGAGGTTGGATATTTCTAACACGGCAAGGTGTTAGTTGTGTTGAGACTCGGCCATCATTTAAGACGAGGTTAAGGCTAAGGCCAAGATGCTAAGTTGTGCAAAATTCTTGATAAGGTATTGCGTGGAGAGGCCAAGGAGGCCATGATTGACGAAGAGGGGGTGTTGCGGATTAAGGGGCGAGTTTTTATGCCACGTGTGGGTGATTTGATCAAAACCATTCTGATAGAGGCTTCTAGTTCGAGGTATTCTATTCATCCTAGTGCGACTAAGATGTATCATGATTTGAGGAAGCACTACTAGTGGACTAAGATGAAGCGTGATATTGTGGAGTTTGTTGCTCTGTGTCTGAACTTCCAACAGGTGAAGTATGAACATCAGAAACCTGAGAGTACACTTCAGAGGATGCCTATTCCTGAGTGGAAGTAGGAAAGAATAGCCATGAACTTCGTAGTTGGTCTTCCGAAAACGTTGGGGAAGTTTGACTCTATTTGGGTATTGTTGACAGGTTGACTAAGTCTGGCCACTTTATTCCGGTAAAGATAACTTATGATGCGGAGAAATTGACTAAAATCTACATTCGTAAATTGGTTAGGCTTAATGGGGTTCCTATCTCTATTGTGTCCGATAGGGGCACAACGTTCACATCTAGATTTTGAGAGTATTTGTACGGAGGTCGGGTACGCAGGTTGATCTAGGTACAACATTCCACCTACGGAGACGGGGCGATCCGAGCGGACTATTCGAGGTTGCCTCAAGACATGCCGTGCGGATAGACTTTGGTGGGCATTGGGATCATTTCTTACCTTTGGCCAAATTTGCATACAATAATTGCCACCACTCGAGTATCGATATGGCTCTGTTTGAGTCATTGTATGGGCGGAGGTGTAGGTCTCCTTGTTATATCCCGTATTTTGCACATTGGGACAATCCGGGTTAACCATGATAAGTTAGGGACAAGAGTATTCCGGGATACGAAGTCGAGACTTTAACTACGATTTTGTTTTAAGACATGAGTTGCTTATGATTTTGTGGCATGGAGTACTAAGGAAATTTGGGGTCAAAAGTTATTTTTGGAAAGTAATTAGTTCATGAAAATGGAAAAAAAAAAAAAAAAGAGGGGCACGTGGCCGGCCACATGGGGTGTGGGCCATGGCCACACGGAAGCCTAATATATGCTACTAAAAGATGACTAAGTCATCATATTCATTTTCTTCAACACTTAAGAAAAATCAAGAAACTTGGAGAACAAAAACTAAAGACCATTCGTACTACGAGTACGAAAAGTGAGGTCCAAAAATAGCCATCAAAAAAATAGTTTCTTCTAGCAAATCAACTAATCAAGTGGTCCTTGTTAACGTGAGTTATTGTTCGGATCAACAAACCACTCGCTTTTATCAATTGTAACCCTAGCCGTTGTAAAAATTAAGGAGAAAAGGTGGTTTAAACTTTTTTTTCATATG
>NC_081353.1:13564761-13596541 GCF_029784015.1 Lycium ferocissimum
TGTTCACCTTCTAATGAGTTGAAAAGCTTAAGGAAAATATTTTTGGAGAGAATTTTGATCTTCTATATTTTTTTCTCTTGGCGAACCCTATACCCTTCTCTTCTCTCTTTCTTTTTCTCCAAGCTTCTTGAGAATTCTAAGGATGAAGATGAAGAGATAAGATGACACTTGTCATCTTTTTATTTCACTTAATGGTTAACCATGTGGCCATGGCCCACATCCAAAGGTGGCCGGCCACATGGCCCATTTTTCCAATAATTCTCAACTTCCAAAATTTCCACTTTTGGTCCCGAATTTTCTTTAATGTTTCCATACCAATAACATCATACACACTTAGGTCTTACGACAAAATCGAAGGTCAAACGTCTCGACTTCGTATCCCGGAATGGTCTTAACCCTAACTTATCATAGTTAACCCGAATCGTCCCGACGTTCCAAATACGGGATATAACAGGCTGGCTTCCTGTTATGCTAATGTTGATTGAAGAACAAAGATAGTTCGATTTCAGTTTCCCGATGAGCCAGTTCTTGAGTGGAAGGGTAATGTCGTTTCGCCAAAGGGTAGATTTATTTCCTACCTTAAGCAGAGAAGATGATCAGAAAAGGGTATATTTTTCACCTAGTTCGAGTTCAAGATATGCAAGCAGAGTCGCCGACTCTTTTGTCTGTTCCTATGGTTAATGAGTTTCCAGAAGTGCTCCCAGATGAGCTTCCGGGCATTCCCCCGGAGAGAGAGATTGATTTCACTATTGACCTATTGCCAGATACTCGGCCAATATCTATTCCTCCTTATAGGATGGCACCGGCGCTGTTGAAAGAATTGAAAGAGCAGTTGAAGGATTTTCTTAAGAAGGGTTTTATTAGGCCCAGCACATCACCATGGGGAGCACCGGTATTATTTGTAAGAAAGAAGGATGACTCGTTGCGAATATGTATTGATTAAAGGCAATTGAATAAAGTGACTGTAAAGAATAAGTATCCACTCCCGAGTATCGATGATTTATTTGATCAGTTGCAAGGCGCCAAATATTTCTCGAAGATAGACTTGAGGTCAGGATACCACCAGGTTAGGGTGAAGAAGGAAGACATTCCGAAGACGGCATTCCGGACTAGATATGGCTACTATGAGTTCCGTGTTATGTCGTTTGAGCTAACTAATGCCCCAGCTGTATTCATGGATTTGATGAATCGTGTATTCAGACCCTTCCTAGATTTGTTCGTGATTGTGTTTATAGATGATATTTTGGTTTATTCGCCGTCAGAGGCTGATCATGCAGAGCATCTACGAGCTGTGCTTGGGATTCTTCGAAAAAGAGAACTATATGCAAAGTTTTCCAAGTGTGGTTCTGGTTGAACTCTGTGACTTTTCTAGGTCACATTATTTCGGAAGAAGGCATTAGAGTGGATGCCCAAAAGATTGAAATTTTGTGAAGAATTGGCCAAGGCCCACGGCACCGACGAGATACGTAGCTTAGGGCACGGCAAGATATTGTAGAAGGTTCGTAGAAGGATTTTTCTCTTTCGAGCCACATTGACTAAGTTGACTCAGAAATCAGCTAAGTTCCAATGGACAAATGCTTGTGAGCAGAGTTTTCAGACATTGAAGGATAAGTTGACTTTAGCACCAGTTTTAACTCTTCCAGAAGGAGCAGATGGCTATGTGGTATATTGTGATGCTTCAGGTGTTGGATTGGGCTGTGTGTTGATGCAGCACGGTAAGGTTGTTGCTTATGCTTCTAGGCAGTTGAAGAAGCACAAGAAGAATTATCCAACCCGTGATCTTGAGCTAGCAGCAGTGATTCATGCTTTGAAAATATGGAGGCACTACTTATACGGTGTCTATGTTGATATCTATACTGATCATAAGAGTCTCAGTACATCTTTAAGCAGAAGGACTTGAACTTATGTCAAAGGCGATGGCTAGAGTTACTAAAGGATTATGATATGGATATTTTGTACCATCCTGGGAAAGCTAATGTAGTGGCCAATGCCCTTAGTCGTAAATCCATAGGTAGCTTGTCATATGTACCACCAGAGAAAAGTGAAATGGCCCGTTAAGTTCATCAATTAGCTAGCCAAGGAGTTGAATTGATAGATTCAGGTGATGCAGGGTTTATTGTTCAAGACACAGCAGTGTCATCTTTGATAGTAGAGATAAAGGAGCATCAGTATGAGGATCCTGTTTTAGTTCATTACTGAGATACAACACCTCAGAAAGAAAAGACACTTTTTATGATTACAGGAAATGGAGTACTCCGATATAGAGGTAGATTGTGCGTCCCCTAATGTTATAGGGCTTCGTCAGCAGGTTATGCGGGAAGCACATCACTCTCGCTATTCTACTCACCCAGGCTCAACAAAGATGTACCATGATCTCAAGAAAGTTTATTGGTGGGATGGTATAAAGAAAGATGTAAGCGAGAGTTTGTTGCTCGATGTCCGAATTGTCGACAGTCAGTCAAAATAGAGCACCGAAGCTTAGAAGGTCTATTGCGATATGGAGATTCATACGGAAGTGGGAGATAATTAATATGGACTTTATTATAGGGTTTTCTAAAATTATCAGCGGAAGTGTGATTCGATATGGGTCATAGTTGATAGGCTTACAAAGTCAGCCCATTTTTTGCCTGTCAGAACTACTTACGCAGCCAAGGATTACGCGAAGCTTTATCTTAAGGAGATTGTACGACTTCATGGTGTTCCCGTGACCATTATCTCAGATAGGGGAACACGAGCATACCACTTTACGAAGTCTTTTCGAATGGATTGGGGACTCGGTGAGTCTTAGTACCGCGTTTCATCGGCGCATGTATGGACAAGCGGAGCGTGCTACTCTGTACATACTGAGGATATGTTGAGAGCTTGTGTGATTGACTTTTATGGTAGCTGGGATGATCATTTGCCTCTTATCGAGTTTGCCTATAACAACAGTTACCATTCCAGTATTCAGATAGCTCTTTATGATGCCTTATATGGGCGGAGATGTAGATCGCCCATAGGATGGTTTGATGTCGAGGAGAATCAGTTAGTAGGCCCAGACTTAATTCAGCAAGCAGTTGATAAGGCGAAAGTGATTCGAGAAAGATTGCTAACAGCTCAGAGTCGACAGAAGTCCTAAGCGGATAATCGGCGACGTAAGCTAGAGTTTGAGATAGGCGATTGGGTGTTCCTAAAAGTTTCGCCTATGAAGGGAGTGATGAGGTTTGGCAAGAAGGGTAAGTTGAGCCCTCGATATATTGGTCCATATAAGATCATTCGTACTATGGGCACGGTGGCATATGAGCTAGAATTGTCTTCTGAGTTAGAGTGGGTACATCTGGTATTTCATGTGTCTATGCTTCGTAAATGTATCGGAGATCCTTCAAGAATTGTACCAGTGGATGATATCCAGGTGATCGAGCAGTTATCATACGAAGAGGTTCCAGTAGCCATATTGGACAGGCAGGTTCGTCAGTTACGAACCAAGAATGTAGCTTCAGTTAAGGTTTTATGGAGGAATAAGAATGTTGAAGAGGTGACTTGGGAAGCAGAAGAGGCAATGAAGATTAAGTACCCGCATTTGTTTCCAGCGATACAGGAGGTTCAGTCTGAGGCATCATCGCCCCCAGGTATTATTCCATTTTCAGTTATCGTGATTGGTCGTGTGAGGCCATGGTATTGTATGTTGTAATATGTGGTCCTGTGTGGCATCGTTTGGGTTGCTGTGTGCAGGTTGGATGGGTATATGTACAGGGAAAACTCTGCCAAAATTTTTATAGCCCATGATTGTTTGAACATTCGGGGACGAACGTACCTAAGGGGAGGAGAATATTACGCCTCTCGTTCTGGTCGTAGTAGAACCTACGGTTTCATAGTCGGGTATGCCCTTGGAATTGAGACTTGTCTCAGAGTTTTGAAGATAGAAAGTATCTTACCCCGTGTACAAGGGTACCAGCAGGTATTCTTGGCAATTTATAGTGTTAGAAGTTGAACGAATCGAATCGACGCGATCTGAGCTGAATCTAAGAAAATCTACAGACACCAGTCATCGTCGACGGGTCGTCGACATAGTCGACGGATCGTCGTTGTCCGGCGTTGACAGGGTTCTGCAGCCTTGCATCTGCAGGTGCAGGTCGACAAGCCGATCGACGACCCATCGACATCTGCAGGCGCAGGTCGACGAAGCAAGTCGACGGACCGTCGACACGTCGATGGGTCGTCGACCCGCTCGTCGAACCGCACCGCTGTAGCTTTTTTTATTTCCAAGTATAATATAAGACCCACGACCTTATTTCTCATTTTCCTCCATTCCAAATCAGAAAAATCCTAGTATTTTCTCTCCCAATACTTTCCATCATTATTAATGGAGATTTGGTAAGATCTGAGCCCCGTGAACCCGTGCTTGTCAAGAAGAAGGTTGTTTCTAGGGTTTCTTCAAGGTTGTGAAGCTTAGGAAGTTGGAGTTGAAGTGATTCTTGGAATATTAGACCCCTCAAGGTATGTGAATGATTTCTACCCTAGTATTTGAGTTTGTTACGAAGAGTTTTAGTGATTTTAAGTAGAGAGAGGATACTTATGAAAGTGGTAAGTTGATGAAAGACAAAATAGTGATTTGGGGTTATTTTAAGAGATGATTGGAAATGCATTTAAGTATATTTTGATATATAAATGTGTTGTCATCGTGTTGTGGGTATTGTGGTTGATGTTAGATTGAATGGGAAGTCGAAGGGTTGTTGAGCTTACAAGAGGAATGTTGTCCATAATTCATTAAGCCCTATATGTATTGAAAATGATTAGTAAATGGGGTAAATAGCCTAATTAAGGCTTACGTTATCTTGATTGTAGACTTCCAAGTTTAAGAGGTAGAAGTTGGATGATTGGGCATACTTCAAGGTATGTTAAAGCTATCCTTTCTTTCCTTTGGCATGATCCTATTATGTGAGTCAACAAGCGCGTAAGCGAGCTCCCATATTACTCTACTCTTAGAAGCATTAGAAGTACTTCAGTCTTTGATATTCATGTACCTCGTTTATGAGTGTTCCTTCTATTCATGGGTCCAGTTTTATGTAGTCAGTTCTATGTATACAGTTTATTCATGCATTACATTCATTAGATATTTATGTACATTGACACGTGACTAGAAGGCCTTATATACACGAGTATTAGATATATGTGGAGTATGAGAAGAGAGATAGGCGTTATACACGCATTACCACCATGATGATGATATGAGAATCAGGCTGCACGTACCGCAGCAATGTATATGATAATGGCCATAGAGAGGCCGATATGATATGAGAAGAAAAACAGGCATTATATACGCACATATATCAGGCATTATATATGCACATATATCAGACGTTATACACGCACCTATATATATAGATGTATGACCTTCATTGATAGGCATGAGCATGCATATTATGCGCCCACAGTGGCATTGTCAGTTACACAGATTTACACAGATACATACAGATACTAGTTCATACAAGTACATGTAGATAGTCATTTTAGCTTATGAGTTCAGATCTTATTCATGATTCTTGTATATATGTTGTGCTTATGCCTTACATACTCAGTACATTATCGGTACTGACTCCTCGTTGCTCAGGGGGCTGCGTTCATGCCCGCAGGTACAGGTAGACAGACAGGTGGTCCAAATTTTAGTAGGACTTTTATCCAAATAGCCGATCGTTGCACTCCATTTGATTCGGAGTTGCAGTCTATTTTAGTATGCCATCCTTTTGAGATGTATATAGATGGGTATGGCGGGGCCCTGTCCCTTCCTTCCCCTTCTCTGATTTTATTCCGAGAGGTCCAGAGACGCTTGTATGTATTAGTCGGATGATATAGCCTTGTCGGCTTATATTCTTTTATGTACGGATATGTAGCGGCCCTAATTAGCCGGCTTGCAATCGGTCTTTCGATGTTTATGTACATACGGATTGTTCAGTGTTCATGATGTCGCCTATTTATGAGATCAGTTTAAGTCATGTATGGGCCCTAGATGTCCAGTAAGATGCAGATATGAGTATAGGGGTGTTTGGTCGCTAGAGGTCAGACACTCGTCATGACTCATCGGTTTGAGTCATGACAGTCCTGGCTCTGATGACCTGGGTTCCTCTTCGGAGGACTAGATAGGCCCTTGGCCAAATGTATTTTGTTTTATCTTTTGTAATTTAGCCAAGGTCTATTTTCTCGACCCCTCTATAGATATGTAATGAAGGTTTCCATTTCATCTATGTTTACTTTCTCAATCATCTTTCCGCTTTCGACACTTGATCAATATTTGATAGCCAATATTTGATCGAAGGGAGATGAACAGACTCGGACCAGTTTTTTATCCGAATTTAAATTGGGTTCCACCTTGAGTAAACTTTTAATAAGATTTTGCTTCAACGGAAAGATTCTGCTTTAATGGAACCAACTTTTAAGTTAAAATAGGTTCGCCGTGCACCGAGCTTTTTTTCCTACCGATGACTATGTATAAGGGCCTCATTTTTATGCTGGTGCAGACGTCTCCAAATCACTTCAGGCATATGGGTTGAAGTTTTCAAACTTTTTAGACTTGAAGTTTCTAGACTTAATATTTAAATTAGGCTTACTTGACTTGAAACTTTAACGCCTTCATTTTGTTCGTTTGTTTCGTGACGGTAGTCCCTAATCAAGGGTAGCTCGTGAGCTTCAAAGATAAATAAATCATACATGTGAAGTAAATATTCACGCAATGTGATAATTTTCGCGGGTTTAAATCGAAGTGCTCTTCTCGTTACATATACTTGTATCGTACAAACGATCGAGGGGCAACCAATTTGGTTTTCTGCTTTTGCCGTAGCAAATAAACTAACTGGGCATGATTCATTTGATCATTTGGCCCTTACAATAGATCCTAGTACAGAAATTTCGAGAAATACAAAAGTTTCGGCCTCGTTGAGATATCTCGAATCTGTCGAGGGTATGATAGTCCCCTAGTGTTTGTGTTCGAAGTATGAGAAGAGAAACACTATTTGTTGATGCTGGGCAATCCCTAGTCCATCAGCGCTTGGCTGTTCTTTGATACGAAAATAACACGCTGTACATTATTGCTCATTAAAAACCTTACTGGAAAACCCACTTCAGGACAAAACCAAGCTAAGAAAAAAATAGTGCAACACTTGTTTTCAGACCTAATTCTAGCCTCTTTAACTTTGCTCCGGTTTGTACCAGCAAGGGTTAAGCGAGTAATTTTTAAGAATTCACGGAGGGTGAGTGATTCATACCTTAGCAATAGTATCTTTTCAAGTGTGCCACGTTCCAATTATTTTGCACCTGCTGGCCATCTTTTGATTCAAGTTGGTATGAACCTTTACCGGTTATTCTGGTTACTCTGTACGGTCCTTTCCAATTCGGACCCAAGTTCCCTTTGTAGGGGTTTTTGGTGTGCAGAGTGACCTTCCGAAGGACCAAGTCCCCGACTTGGAAGTGTCGAAGATTCGCCCTTTGATTGTAGTATCTTCCCATCCGTTGTTTCTGTGCTGCTAAATGAACCAACATCGTTTCGCGAAGTTCATCCGTTAAGTCGAGCTTCACAGCCATAGCCTCATCATTTGATTCTTCTATTACATACTGGAATCTCAAACTCGGCTCCCCAACTTCGACAGGAATCAAAGCCTCCACATCATAGACCAATGAAAATGGTGTTTCACCGGTGCTCGACCTCGAGGTCGTTCTGTAAGCCCAAAGTACTTTCGGGACTCATCCAACTGTTTCCTTAGGTTCTGAATGATTGTTTTGTTTGTTAACTCCGCTTGCCCGTTCGCACTTGGATGATACAAAGTTGACATTATCTTTTTGATTTTCAAACCTTCGAGGAAATCATTGACTTTATTGCCTATGAACTGCCGGCCATTGTCGCATGTGATTTCGGTTGGAATACCGAACCGATAGATGATATGGTCCCATATAAAGTTAATGACCTCCTTTTCTCTGACTTTTTCGAAAGCCTGCGCTTCAACCCACTTAGAAAAATAGTCAGTCATAAACAGTATGAAACGAGCCTTACCTGGTGCCTAAGGTAAAGGGCCGACAATGTCCATTCCCCACTTCATGAATGGCCATGGAGATAATACCGGATGTAACAATTCCCCCGGGTTGATGGATCATCGGAGCATGCCTTTGGCATCCATCGCACTTCCAAACGAAGTTATTTGCTTCCACTTCCATATGATCCCAATAATATCAGGCCCGAATCAACTTTCGAACCAACTGTTCTGCTCCGGAGTGGTTTCCACAAGTCCCTTCATGGACTTCGCGCATGACGTAATCGGTTTCTCCGGGCCCCAAAGATCTAGCCAAAGGGTCGTAGAATGATCTTCGATACAACTTTCCTTTGACCAGGCAATATCTTGCCGCTTTGGTCTGAAGAGCCCTAGATTCCTTAGGATCTGTGGGCAGCTTCCCATCTTCGAGATAATCAATGTACTTGTTGCGCCAATCCTAAGTCAAGCTAGCTGTGTTTACCTTGGCATGACTGTTTTCTACCACAGAGTTCATCAGTTGAACAACGATTCCTGAATTAAATTTCTCTGCTTCTACCGATGAACCCAAGTTGGCCAATGCATCGGCTTCGGTGTTCTGCTCCCTAGGCACATGCTGCATGGTCCATTCTTTGAATCAATGTAAAACCATTTGGATTTTCTCCAAGTATTTCTGCATTCTTTCGTCTTTCACTTTGAAGACCCCGTTTACTTGATTGACGACCAAAAGTGAGTTGCATTTTGCTTTGATGATTCTAAAATTTTAGCCAGCTCTAAACCTACAATCATAGCCTCATACTCGGCTTCCTTGTTAGTCAATTTTAGAGTTCTTATGGACTGTCGAATAATATCGCCCCCAAGGGCTTTAAGCACTATTCCAAGTCCGGACCCTTTCAAGTTTGATGCTCCATCCGTGTGTAGGGTCCAGATCCCCGAGGTTTACCAAAGCTCTTTTTCTACTTCGGGAACCATTGCAGGTGTAAAATCTGTGACGAAGTCTGCTAAGATTTGAGACTTTATAGCCGTTATAGGTTTATAATCGATGTCGTAACCGCTGATCCCAACTACCCATTTTTCTAACCTACTGAACAGCTCCGGTTTATGCATGACGTTTTTTAATGGATATGTGGTCACTACGCATATTGGGTGACATTAAAAATAAGGTTTTAGTTTCCTAGATGCGCTGAACAAAGCTAAAGTCAATTTTCCTATGTGAGGATAACGTTTCTCCGCATCCCCCAAAGTTCTACTCACATAAAAAATTGGAAATTGCGTACCTTGCTCTTCTCGAACCAAAACACCACTTACCGCAACCTCAGACACTGCCAAGTACAAATACAGCTGTTCATTTGCCTTTGGAGCATGCAGCAAGGGTTGGCTTGACAAGTATTGCTTCAATTCTTCCAAGGCTCGTTGACATTCCGGTGTCTAGACGAAGTCGTTCTTCTTCTTTAACAAAGAAAAGAACTGGTCGCTTTTATCCGAAGATCGAGACATAAACCTGATCAGGGCCGCAATCCTCTCGATTAACCTTTGTACTCCTTTCACGTTGTCGACTACTTTGATGTCTTCGATGGCCTTAATTTTATCCGGGTTAATTTAGATTCCCCGATTTGACACCGTAAAGCCCAAGAATTTGCTCGAACCTACTCCGAAGGCGCACTTCTAAGGGTTCAAATTCATGTTGTACTTGCGCAGTATATTAAAAGTTTCCTGCAAATGCTTTAAATGGTCCCCTGTTTTCTGGGACTTAACTAGCATATCATCAATATCAAATTCCATCATTTTTCCTATTTGTTCTTCGAACATTCGATTACCTAGGCATTGGTAAGTTGCTCCAGCATTTTTCAGTCCGAATTGCATTACGTTACAACAGTAAGTCCCATATTTAGTTATGAAAGAAGTTTTCTCTTAATCCTCCGGGTTCATCCGAATTTGGTTGTACCCGGAGTAAGCATCGAGAAAACTTAGCACTTCATGGCCTGTCGTTGCATCGATTATTCAATCTATGTTAGGCAAATCTTTATAATCTACGCACATTCTGAATTTATTACCTTTTTTAGGCACAACTACTACTTTAGCTAGCCAGTCCGGGTATTTAACTTCCTGGATGGAACCTATTTTTAAAAGCTTTGTTACTTCCTCCTTGATGAATTTATGTTTGACCTCGGCCATTGGTCTTCGGTTCTGCTTCACCGGGATGAAATTCTGGTCAAGACTTAGCTTGTGCGGCATCACCTCCGGTGGAATACCTGTCATGTCTAAATGGGACCATGCAAAACAATCGACGTTAGCTTGAAGAAATTCAGTTAATTTGCGCCTGAGCTCCGGGCCAACCCCATGCCCAGGTATACCTTTATATTAGGTAGGTGAATGAACAAGATAACTTGTTCCAATTCTTCCACGGTCGATTTGGTTGCGTCCGATTCATCTGGTAGCACGAATGATCTCGAAACACCGAAGTCATCTTCCTCGAAGTCCATCTTCTCTTCATCTTCAGGTCTGGTTGGGTTCAAGTCCTGTGATTGCTATTTGGGTGCAGGTGATTTCGATGCTGGAGTTTTTTCTTCAACCGCAAACATTTCTTTTGCTGTCGATTGTTCTCCATGGACTGTTTTTATTCCCTTTGGGGTCGAAAATTCAGCATCTGATGTAAAGTTTAGGGCACTGCCCTCATGTTGTGTACCCACGGTCTGCTGAATAAAGCTTTATACCTCATTTCACCATCAATGACGTAAAATTTTGTATGTTGAACAATCCCGGCAGTGTTCACCGGCGGTGTAATTTCTCCCTTCGTAGTTTCACATGCTATGTTGAACCCGTTAAGGACACGAGCTGCCGGTACAATTTGGTCCAACAGACCCAGTTGCTCCACCACTTTCCAACGGATAATGTTGGCTGAACTACCTGGGTCAATCAAAATACGTTTAACCCGAGATTTATTTATAAGGACAAAGATTACCAAAGCATCATTGTGAGGTTGAATGATGCCCTCCGCGTCTTCGTCGCTGAAGAAAATGAATCCTTCCGGTACATAATCTCTGGTTCTTTTTTCCCGAGTGATCGAGATCTTTGTTTTCTTCATCATTGGACCTCGAGGAATTTCTACTCCTCTAATAATCATGTTGATCACGTGAAGGGTTCTGCCGGTTCAGCTTTCTTATTTGCTTCCCTGTTTTTGTAATGACCCTTTGCTCGGTCACTCAAGAATTCACGTAAGTGTTCGTTCTTCAATAACCGAGCGACTTCATCCCTTAGTTGTCCGCAGTCCTCAGTTCGGTGGAAATGAATCCCGTGATAGTCGCATACCACATTTGGATCCCGTTGGGCAGGGTCGGTCCGAAGTGTCCTTGGTCACCTCGCATCCTTAATGTGGCCAATAGCAGAAACAATACCAGTAGCGTCAACATAGAAGTTGCATTCGGACAACCTCGGGCTCTCGCCAGTGTCAGATGCCCTAATGGGGTTACTCTTGAATTGCAAACCCCTGCTTCCAGAACCGCGATCATTTCGCCTGTCATTTCTTACCAAATTATGGTTGTGACCAATTCTTCCTCTATCCGTCCTAAAGCTGGACCTATCAGGCTGGCCGTATGGCTGATACCGGTCCTTCGATGGTTTCAACTCTGTTTCCATCACCCTTTTTAGCCTCTCCATATTTTTGTTTCGGCTTGCCGAACCTAGGGGAAGCTCGAGCTGATCATCTTCCACTCGAATTTTGGACTCGTACCTGTTATGGACATCAGCCCATATTACTGCTTCATACTCCAATAAATTCTCCTTTAGTTTGAACGAGGCGCAGAGCTACGAGGATTGAGTCCCTTAGTGAAAGCTTGGGCTGCCCACTCATCAAGAACCAGGGGCAACAACATTCTTTCCTGTTGAAACCTTGTTATGAACTCTCGGAGTAACTCATTATCCGTTTGGGCTATTCTGAATATGTCAGCCTTCCTCGCTTGGATCTTTCGAGCCTCGGCATGAGCTTTCACAAAAGCATCTGCAAGTATCTCAAAAGAATTAATAGAGTGTTCGGATAGCATACAATACCATGTCATTGCCCCTTTAGATAACGTCTCGGCGAAACTTCTTCAACAGCACCGACTCAACTTCGTCTTCTTCGAGATCATTGCCGTTTACGGCGCAGGTATAAGAAGTCACATGTTCTTGCGGATCCGTTATTCCATCATACTTGGGGATATCCGGCATTTTTGTCACACCCCACCCTAGGTAAGGCGTGATTGGCACCCGGCACCCTGCGAAAACCGAGCGAACCAACTTACAACTCATATCCTCTATGTCTCGAATTGCAACAATAAGATCAAGAGGCTAAATATGAACATAATATCATGCATAAGTATATGTACAATAGACCCATGATGCCGACATTACTACTGTCACACTATGACTAAGTCAGACGAAATCGTTCGCAAAGCCTCAATGAACGTGACTGAGGTATACAAGTCGGGACAGGACCCCCGACGTACCCTTAACACAATTCATATACATATGCATAGAATCAGACTTGGCAATGCTCCAGAAAGAAGTGGAGCCACCACTCAAGATCAGCACCTGAAGGCTACATACGATGAAAGATCCTTGTCTCGTCTATCTACACCTGCGGGAATGAACGCAGCGTCCACAAGAAGAGACGTCAGTACGAGCAATGTACTGAGTATGTAAGGCATAAATAACAACATAATGAAAGTATAAAGATAACGTAATATAAAAGAGATCAGCTTGTGTCTCTGAATGGCTTTTTAAGGCGAATGTCGTGCATGCTTAGCTTTTTTTAAAAAAGGACTTTTCCGTATATAGCCATATATAATATCTTGTCCGGCCGTTAAGACGTGGTAATATATAGACATATATATAGCATCTTACCCGACCATTAAGGCACGGTGTTATCTTACCCGGCTATGTAGGCTCGGTGTTATCTTACTCGGCCATGTAAGCTCGGTGCTATCTTACCCGGCCATGTAGGCTCGGTGTTATCTTACCCGGCCATATAGGCTCGGTGCCATCTTACCAGGCCATGTAGGCTCGGTATTATCTTACCCGGCCACATCGGCGCGGTGTTATCTTGCCCGGCCATGTAGGCGCGGTGTTATCTTACCCAACTGATCAGTGGAATGCAATGCATACATACATACATACATACACATGAAAATACATAAATGAAATCAACATCATCATTGGCATTACCATTATCACTATATCATTCCCTGAAGGATCAACCATCGTAAGATGAAATCGATAATTTCATGGGAGTCTCGAGAATCATGAACCTTGGTAGCACTGAAAATAGAATCGTTATCTTTGCTATATCTCACCTCGAAGGAACGAATGACATGAGATGAGACCATCAACAATAAGTAAGATCAAAAGATACATGGAATGGCTCAATAATCTCAAAATGCTCCCAAATCATAGCTTCGGAGTTTCTAGAAGAGGATCATCATCATCGTCACAATCATCATAGAACATTGTTCATTTAACATCGTAAGAATCTTTAAGAGTCATAAACTTCTAGCTTTTGAAAACAAGGCGGTTATGGAAACATTTATGAAATCATAACATACGAATCATGCCTTTGAAAGAAAGGGACGAGCCTTAACATACCTTTCGATCGCCTTAGTCGTTCAACGTTTATCCTTCCAAGCTCGTAAATCTACATATAAACCATTCATACTATTATTAGGCTCAATGTCATACGCTCATCTTAAGCCTTCAATTTAATTCTCGTTTAGAATCGCGAAATTCGGCAAAGACCTCCCCGTTTATACGCCTAGCCCGAAGTCACAATCCAACAACCAACAACAACAACAAATATATCAACATCAATAACATCATTTCCAACACCAATATGTACCATAAAACAGCCACACAATCGTTTTTCAACTTCCATAACTAACCAACTTACTACACAATTATTTAACGACTTTGTCTCCGCAAATAAGCCTTAAATAATACCAAAAGAGAAAGATTCATACCTTTTGTTCTTGTTAAGACAGCAATATCCTCAATATCCACGCTAAAATCTACCGCAAAACAATACTAGAATCACAACTATGCGTTACCCGGACCTAAACCACTGCTCCACTACTTAAAAATTGCTCACTTTTGATTCCCTCACTTTCTCTCTTCTAATTTCTGGAGTTTTCTAGGAAAATCTCGATGAAAAAAAAAGGTTATTACCCTTATATAGGGGTCAAATTCTGGCTCGTTCACCGTAGCATTTTACCGTAGAAGGGGCCGTAGCAAGTCGGCATCGTAGCAAGACTTAGCACACGTTTCTGCTCTGTGAGCCGGACTTTTAACGTCCATAATTCTCTACTCCGATGTCCTATCGACGAGCGGTTTGTTGCGTTGGAAACTAGACTCGACAAACTTCATTTTAGGCTTTTGTTTCACCTTAAAACACTTCATATGCTAAGAGATATTCGTCCCCCAAGTTGGACCAAAATTTTCACACAAAACATTACCAATCCTTTCTCCAAAGTCGTACTACTCCATTTCTCCCACTCATTTCCTTATAAAACCTTCCGGTATACCTTATATACAGCCTTCACTTATTAAATGTACTTGATAATGCTTGCTTATATTTCGAAGTGGTTTTACTTAACCATAACTCAACGTATTTACGTTTCAAATTTGATAAATGCTTCTTTGAAGATATGGGGTGTAACAATTTTAAACCTCTTCGGGATTAACTTCGGGACTGCACTCGGCGGGAAAGGCCTCCGGATAAAACGTTTGGAATCCGGCCTGGATAAAATTGGTGGGGCTTCGAGGATTTGGTCCACTCGAGAGTTATAGTTCTCTACCTTCTTCTCATTGGTGTCGATCCATTTGGCCAGTTCCTCAAGCATTTTCAAGACCTCGGATGACCCGCTAGAAATTGACCCGTTGCAATTATCAATTACTCTTCTCCCCACGGACCGATTCATTGATTTGGTTCGGCTCCGCTGTTCCTGTGCCGTTCTTCTTCTTTTGCAGTTGGGCTATAGCAGCCTGTTGTTCCTGCGACATATTAAAAATCAAACGCAAATTAATTTCTTCCCCCGCATCATCGGCTGTCTTTAGCACAGACGCCCTATCGACGGGGTGGGTGCCATTATCATAGCATCATTAGAATTGACGGCATTTGGATCGACGGGAAGGCCGCCGTTTGGATCAATATAGGGCAGATCATTTGCCGGTACCCCATTGTTGAGGTTCTCGTCGTGGTGACTTGAATCACCGTTGTTCAACTGGATTGATTGGCTAAGGTTTGACATGTTGAAGCAAACCTGAAATCACAAAGATCAATAGAACAAGTGAAAGTAGAGTTGTGAAAAAACCACCATTATTATTCTTAGCCCCACGGTGGGCGCTAAACTGCTTAATCCTTAAAAAGGTAAAAATTGAATTTATACGCGGTTAAAGGATGCGTGGTGTAATCTTTTGGTAAAGTAATGAAATAAGCAACAACAAGCAAAGATTCGTAAAGAGCAAGAAAAGAGATAGCCTTGATTGATAATTGAGGAACACAACTAATTGGTCCGGCTTAGATCCCTTTTGTCTCGAACCCGAGCCAATCTTAAGAGAATTTGAATAGCTTTAGTGATTACAGATCTAAGAGTATGAAGTAGTGTGTAAAACGAGAATCTGGGGCCCTAATGAGAGGATCCACCTCTGTATTTATATTGCAAGAGTCAAAGTTATACATGGTAACTAAATATGTAAAGGAAATAATGATCCTGACGATCTCAGGCGCCTCAAGGGTCAATAGCGTGACAGCCGGCGTAACGAGCGGTGAGAAATCCGTTTCAGGTAGGATTTCTCGCGTTTGTGTCAACTAGTGCCCCTCCGATTTGTGAACCCTCGGGCTTTATTCTATCCGACTGGTCGAACCCGAACTGACGTTACATCTCAAAGCCAACTCTCATATCTTGCTCCGATCTCCCGTCGATGGACCCAAATATTTTACCCCGATTTATACCGTATACAAGATTAAGGAGAACTTGATTTCCACAGCTAGATGAAGATAGGATAGCAACTACCTAATTTTTTTCACAAAGGTGATGCATTGAATTTGAGTTGATTACTTTTGTAACAAGCTAGGCATGATCAATATCTATGCTCCAGCTTGAGAGGGAGTATTGCAAGCTCATATGATCAGAAGGAGCATTCTAGAATATTTTCTTTTATTTGTTTTGATTATCTCCTACAGAATTCCTTGCAATTGTATAAACTATAAATAATATCCTTAGTCATTAAGAAAACAAGAGAAGATGAAAAGAGATGTTACTACCTCTAGTAAGATCAAATAGTCAAAGACAACAACTATACTAGCTACTGGATTGTGAGGCTCGACAAAACATCTATTTCGCTTAAGAACAGAATAAACTAGGGAGTTAAGATGAAAAGTTAAAAAATAAAAAATGGATATAACCATAGAGAATATGAAAGAACAGTATCTACTTGATACTTTCATCGTCATGAATGTCTGTCCCACAAGACTTGCTCATCAAACTTAGTCAGTACACCATCATCAAGTCGTTTCCACGTCCTGATCTTCTCCACACCCATCCACGTTTCCTTTCCCTTCCCAAGTTCTGCCTGTATTACCCTTGCTCTTCTAGGCCAACCAGCTACACCATAACCATGATATCCAAAGCCTCCACCGTAGCAAAACCATATACCTTCTAGATTCCCGCAGAAATCATTAGTATGATCATGACCTATGAAAACAGCCTTAACATCCCCCATAGAGATAAGTGTCTTCAAGACTCCAGAGTTTACTGATGAACATGCCACATATTCCCGGTACGTGCCAACAATATCTTTTATAGGACCTTGACGGATTTCTGGAATTGGGATGTGGAAAAATGCTAGTGCAGGATGCATCACTGGGACCGGATAAATCTCCAATGATTGATCAGCATACTTCCATTGTCCCTGTGATTGTGTTGACCTGCAAAACGTTAATAAACTCTGACTAGGCTAAACCTCCCTCATCAGAGAAGAAACAATAAATGGAAACACAGAACAGAAGGTTCTAATAAATGGCAGAATTCTGATAGAACGCTCAACAGGGAATCCCCTAGTCATACCCACGTGAAGGCTAATGCTGAACACAGGAACGTGTGTGTGGTGCACGTATGAAGAGAGAGAGAGAGAGAGAGAGAGAGAGAGAGTTCATATGCTTCCTTCTAATGTCTGTCATTACAATACCTGAAATTTTTCAGAAACTCCGCGAAGCCAACTTAGTTGAGATTCCCTGATCCAGTTATAAGTCCGGAATCCATTAACAATAGCTCTATCTCCACTATCTAGAAGATATAAGTTAAGAATGCTGCTGTTACTTAAGTATGAGCCAGGTGCACCCTGCACTTCAAGATTGTAGTTGCCAAATCCATCAATATTTGTCATTGGTTGTTGTTCCATCGGATCCGAGGTAACTTTAGTTGATGGAAAAGTTTGTGAAACTGAATAATCCATCAGGGAGATAAGAGACATCAGTTCTTCACGATTCATAGTAGATTCTTGATCATGGTTTCCCAAAACTGCTGCCCATGGAATTCTGGATTCTATAGCAGGAGCAAAAACTTCAAACAAAGATTCTGCAGCATCAGTAGCACTTGTTCCAAATATGTTATCTCCTATATAACAAAGTGAAGTGAGTTTTACAGAGAGTATAGAAGAACAGACGATGAGAAAGCAAATGATAGATGCATCACTACCAAGCAACTTTAACATTTTAATACTATACAAGAAACACGTATGTGGAAGAACAAGGACAATGAAATTGCCGTTGGAGACACAGGAGAAGTAGAAGCTTAGGGAAGTCAATAAACAAATGTAAAATAAGTAATGAAAAGCAAGATGACAAGATGAAATCCAAAAGTTGAAGTTACAGAAAATTGGTACCAGTAACCTAGATTTACTTTGAAGTATGCCAAAGAAGACTAAATTCATCATTCAAGGAACATCAGCTTACATAGAGATTATTTCCTACAAATACGATAATTTAGGATGAACTAGGGGTTACGAAGGAGCCAGAGAAGAACAGAAAGAGGGAAGAGTTTAGGGAAACAGAGAGGGGGAAGACTGTACACGAGCAAAATGAATGACGAAACAAGAAAATTGAAACTGCCAATAGATGCTTTGGAAGGGCATTTAATGAGCAATTGATTTGATTCAACATGAACCAAATCGAATTCTCATCATAACTACATTATCGAAATGTTGATTTACATAGATTCTACAGTATAATTGTATATGAGAAACAGGAAACTAAAGTAATAGCAATGTAACCAAGAGACTTGAATTAAACACAACTCCTATTTTATGAGACATCACCTGGAATTTTTACACGATATATTTGCAATTACGATTCTAAAATCACAGCCATCATAAGAAAGATGTGAGAGTTTCTTACATTGTTGACTCATCAGAAGACTTCAAATTAAATTGAAATAACATATTCAACAAATCCCACATTGGAATTTAAACCACAACACCCTTTCGTGCACAAAGATAACCAAACCAAAGTATAGTATATAAAAATAGACGAGAGGGACCTAGTTATCAAATTGAGGTAATTCATCAAAAATCCATGGTAGCATCCATACACCATTCAAGCAATTCTTTCCACACATTGCTAAAAAAACTTTGACAAACTTTCCATTAAAACAACTGAATGAAGACGAGTGAAATAGCAAAGATCATGGACTAATGCCCTGATCAAGTTAAACTGATCCAAATTTGATACAATAGATTGGAAATATCCGTGCACACCAGGTTACACTGACACTCAAGTGTCAACAACCAACATGGTAGAAAAGTGAAGTTCATCACATTTTTTTTTTTTTTTTTCCTTATGACCAGTGAAATGATAACAAGGTTCCAATAGCTGCTCAACAAGTCCTACATAAGTTTAAAGTCCTACATTTCCTTCCAGCCTTTGACATTGCTGATGCCATAAAGTGTAGACTGTTACAAACTCTTTAGTTAAAACACATAACAACTCCATTGTAAAAAAAGAAAAAACTCTTGAATGTCAATCAAACAAGGTTTAGGAATGTGCAAGCTGAATCGCGTCTTCTCTTGTATTTGATAATAAAGGCAATAACTCATACTTTTACTGCTAAAGATATTTATTGTTATTACTTAATCAGCAAACATCATATGTTTAATCAACCAAACAAATAAATATATCCTAGACAAAAATCGTTACAGCCACCGATCTCATCATAGTTTCAGTAAGCACATTGCACTGTCTACCAACATAGGGGTAACTAGTACTGTTTTATCTCAGCTATCAAGGTGAAATATCTTCAAAGCTTAAAGTTTAGCAATTATGGAGGATAAAAAAATTCTACAAGGGCTTGAAGCTTACCAACTAAAACATCAGACATAACTCAATCATGATACTGCATGATATGCCGCAAAAATGAAGTCCACTTTAATTCGTACCAATTAAAAAATCAGATAAAACTCAATCATGATTATGCTGCAAAAAATGTAGTCCATCACTTTAGTAATTTTTTTCAATTCTTTTATTGATCTCAAAGGCATTATCTCTACAGGAAAATGAGCTCGATTATCAACTTTTGCTTCATCTATATTGATGCAGCTACCTTGGTCAGTGTACCAGTGCAGGTGTGCAACCTTACATTGGTCAAGTGGCCAACTGTGCAATCTTCACTCACGAGGCTACTTGGGGTGCTACTCTTATTGGAGATAATTCAAAGTAGAAGAGGAACCTTAATGTTAATTGTTTTCCACTTGGTCAACTATGTAGAGCCTAATCATCTATTTCATAGCAGTGTGACTGAATTATGACATCATAGCACTGTATTTTCTCTCTTACAGGATGAAATCAAACTGCAACAGGCTGTGTTTAGGAAAGCGTCTGCTTCATCGCTTTAAGCAGTGAAGCGAGGCAAAGCAGAGGGTGGGCGCTTCAAGGGCCTGAAGCGAGGGAGGCCCAATGAAACGGGTGTTTCTTCTTTCTTCTTCTCCTTTTCTTTTCTTTTCCGCTTCACGCTTCCCTAAATGCTAGTGTCAACGGCCTCCATGGCAGACTTTTGCTAACCTTGGCTCATAACTTCGAGCCCGAGCCTACACATTCAAGGCCTTTCACTCCTAGCAAAGCTAAGAAGATACATGCATTGAGAGTTTGGGACTACTTATGATCAAGTGGGAAGCATCAAAGGACCATTTAGAGAAGTCCACATCATATTACACCATGCTTGAGTGGAAGGGAGTGCAAGGATTAGAGCTTGGTAAAGAGGAAGAAGAAGTTGAAAGTGACCTAATGCTGAAACATGTCATCTACACGATTACCATTCATAGAGATGAATGAAGAGGAGGCTGCCAGATTCATCGCCGCGAAAGGCAACAGCTAAGGCGAATGCCCAAGAGTCACCTTCACGAAAGTCAACTACAACAACAACAACCCAGTATGATCCCCCAAGTGGGGTCTGGGGATGGTAGCGTGTTCGCAGACTTTACCCGTGCCTTGAGAAGGTACAAAGGCTGTTTCCGATAGACCCTCGACTCAAATCCACGTAAGTCAACTGTGGAGGCAAATGTGCTACCAAGAAATGGCTGAGGCGAATTATCAGCGGCCACTTTACTACTGTCGGCCTAATTAGGGGTATATCTTACTTGTTAATCTTATGTTTGACCCTAGTACAAATACCCCACTTTCCCCATTTAGTAGGGGTAGACTATCTTTTTCCCCATTTAGTAGAGGTAGACTATCTTTGAATATAGATGATTAAACTCATGGTGATGAACACCTTAGTATGGTAGCTTAGTCATTTGGTGATCTTTTGATTGCAACCTTAGATTCGCCAGAGAGTTTGCAAAAGTGTTCTATCTCTTGAGGATTCTAGATTGTGTAGGTACTTGTTTGAATATTATTAGAGGTTGATTAGGAATATTCCCCTAAATTGTTGCTAATCTTGCTCATATTTGTGTCTAGTATTCTATCTTTATTTACTTACTTTCCTATATTTCTTGTCTTTCAATACTTGAAAGTTATCATTGACAGTCACGGATTCACCTGCGTGTGGCAAATGCTCCTGTTACTTCTGAAATAATACTGAATCCCCTGATTTAGCTATAGTTAGGTTCAGACTTCCTATAGTAGCTTAAGCCTCTGTTTGGATAGTCAATACCCATGGTTTCATAATGTATAGAATGGTATTATATTGTACAGCATTAATGAATACAATGTTTGAATGGACTGTATCATTTGTTGTGCTTTAATAACATTTTTATTGTTTAGTTTGACGGTATAGTACTGTATAATAACATGTAAGTTTACTAAAATGCAAAATGCCCTTAACCCTTAATTACAAGCTAGTTTATATATATTAAGTAAGTGGTGGGTGGGGGTGGGGGTGGGGGAGGGGTGGGTGGTGTGGGGTGGTGCTGGAGGTAGTGGGTGGTAGGGCGGGGGTGAGTGGTTGTGGAGGATGGGTGGTAAGGCGGGGGTGAGTGGTTGTGGAGGATGGGTGGTAGGGTGGGGGTGGGTGAGGTGGGTTTGGGTGTGATGGAGTGGGGCATGCAAAAACCACCAAATCCGTGGTTACAAAAATTGGACTTTTTCATGATTATATAACCACGGAATTACAACAGGTTTACAACACCATACAACGTAATTTTAAAAACAATGAAAACAAACAGGGTTTCATAGAAAACAATACATTAATGAATCACAGGAAACAACCTTCCAAACAGGGGTAAGAGTTATATTTTTATTCGAGAAAAGGGCCAAACATGCCCCTCAATTATGGGAAATAGAACAACTTTGCCCTTCGTCTGAATTTGGTCCTAAATATTGGTGGACTGACTTAGATTTGCCTTTCAACTATGGAAAACAGAACCAGTTTGTCGTCCGTTTAAATTTGGTGTCAATATGTCCTTATCGTCGAAGAACTTGCTCAAATTTGTCCATCAAAATCAACCGTCCTTCAATATCTTATTTTTACCCATATAAAACATATTAACTGGAATGCCAACTTGGAAGACAATAATCTTAAACCTAACATTTTCTTGTACAAAAATTTAATCAAAGGCATTATACAGACCAAAGATGGTTCAAAGAGTTGGGTTACATCTAATTTCTGTCTTACTTTCGCCCATTAAAAAAGTCTTCACTCGAAGTTTAATAACAAAAAATAGAACACAATTTCAGAAAACTAATATTTTTCATGGGAAAATAAATAATCTAGAACCTAATACGGAATTGAAATTCCTAAATATGTGAGAAATAATTGGAAGTAAATGAAGAAATTGGGAAGAGTTATTATGTGCACTTTAAAAAAATAATTCTGTTGAAGAAATTGCGATTGTTATCAGGTCAAAAGAAAACAAATCAATAAAATATCAATTTTATTTCTCTCTAACTAAATTTATGCATATTATTACAATTGCATAGACAAAGAATTTTTTATCTTCAAGAAACTGAAAGACAAAAGACTATTAGTCATCCGTGGAGCAAAATGGAATGTTTCGGAAATGTTTTCTATTCATTTCATGTGCATATTTTAAGAAAAAGAATTATACATATTCTTTTTATTTTACTTTATTTATTTCTTTTTGTTTTTCCTCTCTTGTTTTAGAAAATAGAAGTCAAATAAATATTTGACCCTAAAATAAAATGTGATTGAAAGAAAGTGAAATTTGTCATGTTGAGAGGCAAATTTGAGCAAGTTCTTTAATGATAAGGGCATATATGAAACCAAATTCAAATGGAGGACAAATCTGTTCAATTTTGTTGGAGGCAAGTCTGAGCCATTCCACAACGATAGAGACATATTTAGGACCAAATTCAAATGGAGGGAAAAGTCGTTCTACTTCCCATAGTCGAGGGGCATTTTGGCCCTTTTCACTTTTCAATTTTTATGTTTAGGTCAGCTTGCGTGCACCTCGAGTATTCCACCAGGTACTTGCCACCGCCCACCAACACAGCTACCGAGCAACTCTACCCACCAAGGCCTAGATAGATGGGAAGGTATGATCTAGTTTTTATTTGCCTCCACTGGAATGTGAAATTAAGACCTCATGGTTCTCCTCGCACTTCAGGACCACTAGGCTACACCCTTGGGTGCAAAAGAGTTGTATTATAATTTTTCATATCCATCTGCATGATGTGGAAAACTAATGTATCTCAACTTCTTATCATCTCTTCTTTTACTAATAACTATTTTATTATCAACTCAATTGTTTCCTTTTCTTTTCTAAGAAAATAACCATTGTTAATGGAATAATTCATAAACAAAAGTGCACCACCTATTCTAGTAGTGCTGTCAATATCACCATGTTGTCTTGTCCTTTTAATATTAACTTATTAGTTATAAACAAAAAGTTTTTCCTGAGATTGCACAAGTATAAATGCAAATGTTGAGATATGTGGATTATTAAATATGAGGCAAAACTTGTATCGACACTTTTTTACACTGGAAGATACTATGTAGAAATGTAAAAGTGGCCTATGTAACTCTTCAATATATATTTACATGCACCCGGTGTTTACACTAAATCAAACAATTTGACCTTAGCAGTTAAAAATTAATCTTAGAATACATATCACTAGACCAAGGTTAAATGATAAATGTATGTAGGTAAGTTTACTGTTTACCTAATTTTTCTGACCATAATAAAGTCTAACTTTCTGTTCATTGATAAATAAGAAACTGATTTTGTTTTGTGGTAGACAAAGAAAAGAAAGGTGAGTACTCATTATTCAGTCTGTAAAGGAAGAAGAAACCCATATCAGAGAGACAGAGACTGTGAATGCTGTAAACAAGCTTTGCTTTACTAAGTTTCTATGGTAGCTCCTTAATTAAAGGTTGTCGGAGCTATGGTTAGGAGGATTGATTTCATTAGTCTGGATTCACCTGCTTCGCTTAAGTAATTTTCCATTCACCTTGATTAGCAACAACAAAACAACAGCTTACCCAGTATAATCCCCACAAAGTGGGGTCTGGGGAGGGTAGAGCGTATGCAGACCTTACCGCTACCTCGGCACAAGGACAAGCAACTCAAAGCGTCATAGCAAAATACTATAAGACAAGGCAGTATGAAAAAAGGGCAGTAGTTATTACAAAGTAATACGATAAATGGAATACAAGAAAAAACAGAAAGTAGCAGAAATCGAAGGACAAGAAATTATAGGAGTAACACCACGACTACTAGTATGAACGAATAAGTAGGACAACGCACAATTACCTACTACCCTTCTACTCTAATCCGAGTCCTCCATAGCCTCCCATCTAAGATGTCCTCAGTAAGCTGGACCTTCGCCAGTCCTGTCTAATTACCTCTTCCCATTCTATGGTAATAACCACAGTTCACATATGGACAGCAAGAAATCATGGAACCTCCTTCACACTCTCAATTCTATCTTTACACCTACAATTCCCTGCTCTCACTCTCATATGTAAGTTATACCTTTCTACCATTGTCTCCTCTCACAAGTAAATTATACCTTCCTATTCTCACTCTTGCCAATAATTTTTTTCTCATTTAAAAATTTCAGTCCAGTCTCACTGCCACCAAATACTTGCTCCTGTCTGTCACCTAATGATTTTTCAGTCAGCGTGCACACCATATCATTCATTTGGTTTTTTAGTCTGTTTCATATCATGACTACAGATAAAGCAGTATACGATAGGAGAAAAGGCATATGACTAACCCTGCATCCTGGGTACAAACCAACACACAATCATGTATATGAAAGCAAGATTATTATTTCCTCATTCCTTACACTAAGCAAATTGTAACAAGTTCTGCAAAAAGGGATAGAGATTGAAACAAGACTAAGTTAACTTCTAGGCACAGATTGGTTCTTAATATTACAGTACAAGACCTAAACAAGCAGCTGATAATTTAGCTAAAGACTAGTTATTTTCTTGCTTCTTTATCTGTGATCATAGTTTTTTATAACTAATATTAGCTGAAGTGGTCCTTTAGTTAGTTCCCATTGACAGTCACAAATTAGTTATTGAATGCGATTGACAATCTTGCCAAATCTTAATCAATTTTTCCAGATTTGTCAACAATTAAAAAATATCCAATATTAGATCCAAATGGTAGACAATTGTTGGAAAAATAAGGAGTGAAATCAGAAACATTAATAATCAAATCTAAATATTGCCGCAACAGTCAGATAATGGAAGCGGAAT
Organism: Lycium ferocissimum; assembly: GCF_029784015.1. Lineage (NCBI taxonomy): Eukaryota > Viridiplantae > Streptophyta > Magnoliopsida > Solanales > Solanaceae > Lycium > Lycium ferocissimum. The sequence goes on from NC_081353.1 coordinate 13,589,942, forward strand.
GGGTTACACAATTCAATAGGGATAGGCTTCTTATAAATCATCCGACAACATGCTCTAACAAATGTTGGCAAACAGCATATTTCTTCTTAAGCTGGAGAGACTTTGAAAGGTTTACACAAGTAAATTCACTAATTTAAGATGATTAAAATCAATATTTACTTGGTTTAAGTTGGATTTAAAGAGAAAAACTGCCAATAAACAGCAACTTAAAAGGACAGCAATTTATTTAGATTGCTAAATTTAGTTTATTGTGAATCTCTATTAAACCATTTTTTACTGAATATGAAATCTTTAATTAAAACCTCTGCTCTGAACATCCAGAAAGGAAGAGGTTCCGACTCTCACCCGGAAAAGGGAAGTGTCTTTCTTACTTCAGATAATGTGAAGACAATATATATTTGTTGTAGTTTCCAATACTTCAGAAAAGGAAAGAATAATAAAATGTAGTTTGAACTCTGACAATTAGAGAAGGGGAAGTTGAACTTATTACCAGTAAATACAATCAAGTCTGGCTTTTCAATATCAATCATTTTCCTCAAGAACTGAGTAGTGTTGAGGTCGGAACAGTAATTGAACTCACTCACCAACACATCTCTACACCGAGTCACCATCCCATTCCCATAGTGCATATCCGCAACCTAAAACCATCAAACTGAAACAAAATTACAACAAACTGCTAAAAACGCTGTGACAAGAAAACCTACTTATTATTTCTATCATACACCAGGAAAAAAGAGATATCCACAAAAAATAGCTATATATGTTTCAATCTCGTTCAGCATTTCCAGAAAACCAGGAAAACTTACGTAAATGTAACCTTTGGCCAACTAGTTTACCAAACATGGCCGAAGTATACACTACCTATACACATCGGCTCGGCTGTATACGTTGTGTATAAGTATGTATATTATATGTATATTTAGTATAAACTATACCTTACCTATAACTGTTTGCATATTTTGCAAATTAGATGGCCGAATGGTATTTGGCTGTACTTTTCCCAAAATAAATCCTGTAAATTCTCCATCATAAACGCAAAAAAAAACAAAAAACAACAAAAAAAAAAAACAAAAAAACAAAAAAACACACACACAGAGGAAACTGATCTAAATCTACTTTGGCAGAAAATACAGAAGAAAAAGAAATCCTAACATATCTGTGTAGCCCAACAAAATATAAGAAAAATGTTTCACTTAGTTGGGAAAGAAGAAAAACTGACTTTCCTCAACTTCCTTCAACATTTTTCCATAGAACCCAGAAGAAAAATCTTCTACTATCTCCAACACTAAGTATAAAATGAGAACTATTTTCAGGGTTAGATTTCTCAGATAGTATCAACTAATAGTTTTTATTAGAAGAAAGGCAACTTTCTGTGATAATAACTATTAGTTGACTGACCATGATTAATCAACTCACTATTTTCCATTGAACCCACAAGAAAATTCTTCTATTTTTTCTCCAACACTAAGTAGAAAAGAAGAACTACTTTCAGGGTTCATTTCTCAGATGGTCACTCAACACAAGCCACCTTTCTTCCTGATTCCAGTCTTCTTCAACGAAGAAAGTGACTTTTTGAGATAATAACTATTAGTTGAGCGACCATCTGCAGAAATCAACTCACTATTTTCATTCACTATCCTAGGAAGAAACCGCTAAAGTTCTTCAACACCCAAGAATCCATAAGAGAAATAAGAAAACATTTCATTCTAGGAAGAAACAATTATATTTACTTCAACATTTTTTCCAATATTTCATTTATACAAAAATAAAAACAAGCTAATATTTCTATAGAACCTGCAGGATTTTGAAGGTTCCATCGGAGTTGAAACGAAGAGGCAGCTGGGGATGCTTTTTGAGCTGGATATTTTGGTAATCAGTGGTTAGTTTAGTGGAGATAATTAGCGTGTCTAAAAGATACAAAGAAGCAATAGTGAAGCTGAAAAACAATAAAGAGTAGATCCATTGTCTAGCTGATTCCATAGTTTGTTGTTTAAGGATCCAAATGGAACGCTTCAATCTTCATTTTTAGTAAGTATAGCTATGCCTACTTTGCCTTGTTTATTATTTTCAATGAAAGTTGTTCTCATGTTTCTTTTTTTTTTTTTCTTTGCTTAAATGTGCTTAACTACTTAAGCAGTTAGCACCTGTACTTGGGTTTGGTTTGGAAACTAAACACTTGTGTCGGTTCTACATTTTCTTGCAAACAGTACTGTCATTTCGATAATTTGCATTTTAGGCCATTTAATTATGAAACTTATTGGGCGTTTGACCGTAGAAATCAATTGCTTTTCACTTTATTTGCAATGCGTTTGGCCATAGAAATCAAAGACTTTTCATTTTATTTGTAACTTTTTAAGTTGAAGTTGAAGATGGTGTTGTGTTTGGTTATAGATTTTTTGCAAAGAAAAAAAGAGGGCATTTTGTTTGGATTATACAACCTATTTTTCAAATTTGAAATCCATTTTTAAGTTGAATTTAAAATTTTCATTGTTTACCCCGAAATTAGGTAATAAGTTGAATTTGTAAATGAGGTATAGGATATGTAGATACTTTAATCTTATGTTGATTAATGAAGAATGTATATGTGGATTCACTTATAGATGACTTAAATATATGTAAATCAGTATGCTAATGATTTGAACGAATGTGTTTGTGTTATGGGTTTGAGCTAGATATATATATGTGTGCTACAGTGCAATATTAAATAATGTGCTTAAACGAAGTTAATACTTCAAACCGGACCAAAACCAGAGAGAATGAGAGAGAGAGAAAGAAAGCTTCAATATAAATTCTAATACAATGTTTTGGATCTGAAAAGCCAACCCTTAAAAGTAGGGAAATGCCCCCTATTTATAGTTTTTCTCTATGAGCCTTTCATACATCATCAAGCCCTTTAGAAATAAAGGAGCCCCTAATATGGATAAGGTTGGGTCGTACGGTGTCCGACACCTACGACCGATAATAGTGGCAAAACGATCTTCACACGTAGCAATTGAACAATCGATTAATCCTGACCAACCGCCACGATCATAATGGTCGCGAAGAAACCGGACTAACGCCACGATCGCCGGCCGGCCATATATAAACCCACCAACGGCCACGATCAACTCCCCGAGAAACCGGACCAATCGATAAGTAGTTTGCCCCAGATAAATCGGACATTACGGCTTTCCTCCGGCTTCTTCTGATCAATCACTACTGATGCAATTCCCCCGGTCTGAACGCTCGTACTCGTTTTCATCCTTTTTCTGGCCCCCGGTCCCACTGGTCAAACATTACCCCGTTTTTACCGTATACAGATAGTCCCTACATTTTCCGGACCGAGGCTTTGCATAGGAGTAAAGTGATGGAGCCTACGAAACCGGTGGTTCCATAGGCTCGTTCTTATCTTTCATTTTGGCGGGAATAGTTGTGTGACATCCTTCTGCCATCTGCCACGTGTCACACCCCGAACGGCCAATTTCTGTAACCGCCGTTACGCATGTCTTTTCAAATCACGTCTCATTAATTATGGGATACATGGCATCCCCCGGTTGGTCGGGATTTGTAACCGCCCCAGACCCATGCCTATATAAAGGGTTTTACCTCTTCATTTATTCACTTTTACTCCTTGACTTCTGTTTTTCACCCTCAGTTCATCATCTTCATTTTCCTCGTCGATTCAACCATTTCAATACCCCTATTTGTTGCTTAAATCTGTTTGCAAGAAACTTGTTTTACTCAACCGCTGCTCTTTGATTGAAGGCGCTGCTTCGTTCCTTCACTTTGTAACATCCAGTTTTTTCAGTTGCTGCTTCCCTTTTCTTAACTTCTTACCAAATTTTCAATCTTCTTTTTCGTCTATTCAAATGTCCGCGCTACCGAAACCACTTCCCAGACGTTCCCTCGGTTTCTTCTCACAGGAGCCGCTTGCATCTCAACCGAAGGGAAAAATCGTAGCCTGTGCCTACGGCTTTGGACATAGTGCCGTCCAAGCCCAACTACAACAAAGAATTCAAAGCTGAGAAGCCTTCCTTGGTTGCGGACAGAGGGTACGATGTAAGGCGGTATCCCTCGTCCTTCACCGAGGACAAACTTGATCTGGTCCGGTCCGACTGTGGATGGGATAACCGTCCGGTGCAGGTGTTCGCTCCCGGCCCTGATGAATCAATCACCGACCACAAGGAAGGATTTTTGTACGTTTACACCTATCCTTTCACGCTCAAGCTCGATCCCCCAATTGATCCGGTTATATTGGAGATGTGCCGGACTTACAATGTAACCCTTGCTCAAATTGATCCGATAATGCGGACCGTAGCCTGCTTCCCTCGTCGGCTAACAACGCCAAAAAGAATTCACGATGACCCATTCGATCCGCTTGTATTCCCCGAGGCGATTCCTCCGGGGGGTGTAATAAAGCTCGCCAAGCGAGGCGGGAATTCGATCTTCTTCTCCAAAATGGATGAGAAAGCAGGCCGGGCTAGTTAGAGCGCTTCATCCGGGTGAGGACCGCGGATATTATCCCGGAGGAGTATATGCCCTTCCCGGAAAAATGGAATGATAACCGTAAGTTTCTCGGTTCCCCCTTTATTAATTTATTCTTGGATTCTTTCATTTAACCCTTTGTATTTATACTTCCCCTTTCCTTTTCACCAGCCGTGGCATGGATACCTCCGGCCGTTCCACACATGAACGAGTGGGTTGAATCGCTCCTTTACCAACACACCCCGAAAATGGCACGGGGAACTCGTCGCGTGGTAGATGGGTTGCCCAAAATCATGGTAACACTACTTTTGAGTTACCTGCCATATTCTTTTCTTTTTACTTTTGCCCTTTTTCTTTCCATAACCTCTTCGATATTTAGGTTTACCGAAGCGGCTCGGTGAATCCTGCATCGGGAGACGTAAGCACAGCCGTGCCGGCACTAGCGTTCGATTCAGTCGCGTCATCCCGTATCATCGCTGCTGCCAACAAAAGACTAAGGAAGCCCTCGGACAAAGGGGAGAAATCGAGAAAAAGGGCCAGGAGCGTCGTCCGGTCTCTAAGAGACGAAGAGCCCGATTTGATTATTCGCGGGTTGGCGGGCCCCATCCTTCGAGTCGGTCCCCGGAGGAGGAATGTTATATCCCGCATTTTTGTGTAAACGGATAATTCAAGACAATCGCGGGAGGACGACAAGCAAGGCCACATTTTTATTTTGATAAGTATATGAGTGACTCATGACGTATTTAGAGCGAAATTATTGAGAAAGGTCAAGGGCATAAAAGGAAATTCGTAATAAGCCCCGTGGAATTATGGAGAAAGACGAAGGGTAAATTTGGAATGTTTGAAATTAGTTTCGGAAATTATAAAACATGATCGGTAGCTAATTGGGCTCAACAAAAATCAAAGGAAATAAGGCCCAAAAGTATAGGGGTGGCCGGCCATGTAAGCTTGGCCCAAGCCCATCCTTAATTAGTCCATGTGGTAAATTAATATAAGATGACAAAGTCATCTTAATTCACCATACTTCTAGAAATTTCATGAAATAAGAAGAAGAGAAAAGAAGGAGAAAATCAATAGGCCATTCGGCCATAGTAAAATTTCCAAGGAAAAATTGAGAAAATTCTACAAAAATTATTTTCTATCAAGTAGAGGGTGCATAACAAGGTGGAGTCATTGTTGGAGCAATAAAGATTCATAATCATTCAAGTTGCCAACTTGTAGTCAAGTGAGAGGTTGAAGAAGAAAAGGTGAATTTCAATCTTGTTTCATGTGTTATACATGGTTTATATGTGTTGTAAGATAAAAATAAATGAAATTCATGAAGGAGAAAAATATAGAATATGGCCGTGCCTATATGTGTATGTGTAGGCATCATATTTCAATTGTTTTGTTTAGTGTTTGGTTGTTATTGTTGTGGATGATATGTGAAGAAAATGGAAGTTGAATGAATTTTGAGAAGTCGTGGTAAGTACAGTATGTGGGGTCATGGTCGAAAGAATGGGAAGAGAATGAGTCAATTTTATTTAGTATTTTGCTTGTTGTTATGTTGTGAATTCTATGTTGTTAATGAATGTCTAGGAACCTTGAGTGAAGTTGTAGTAGTGAAGACTTGTTTTAGAAGTTATATGGATGGAATGTAATGTTCTTGCATGCATGAAAGATGATATGATTAGTATGATGTTGTTGGAATATAGATTATGAGGTTGTTATCGTTTTCATTAAAGTTAGAAAGTTTTTTGGAAGAAGTAGTAAGTTGATTGAGTACGGAAGTTGTTGGGTATTGTTGTTGTTGAATTATGTTAATAGTTTGGCCGGGTTTGAATTCCCGGATTGTGTTTGATGAGAATTTGACTAAATTGAATGTTGAGGATGGTACATTTTACGAGAGGAAGTCTTCGAAATTTCGGTGTAGCCGAATGGTTCTTTAAGATTCTAACTCTAAGAAGCCTAATGAGAGTTTTTGGTAAACATGACCAATTCGCAGATTTTGACGAGATTGCAACGTGAATTGCAAGTAGCAAAAGGAGTTTTAAAGAGGTATGTAAGGCTTTACCTTCCTTTCTTGGATGTCTTTGACGTAGTAGGGGGCCCGGGCCCCGGGGGCCCCCTTTCCCAAAACCAAAATTGAAATTGGCT
>NC_081353.1:13596641-13601729 GCF_029784015.1 Lycium ferocissimum
ATGATCCCATTATCTCTCATCCTATGTTATTTCACATGTATTGATTATGCTTACACATTGATATTGATCATGCTTTACATACTAAGACATTTTTCGTCCACGTCCTTTTGTTTGTGGACGCTACGTCATGCCTACAGGCCGTGGAGTATTTACCCGACCCATAGCCGTATTTCTCGGGGACTACATAGCAGAGCTCCACTTCATTCGGAGCTACAGCTTTTGGTATAGATTCTTTTGTGTACATATTTATGGGCACGGCGGGGTCCTGTTGTTATATCCCGCATTTTGTACGTTGAAATATTTTAAGTTGGTAGCGACAAGTTGTGGACAAGACTTTTAATTTCCGGCTTTGTTGATTTTGTGTTAATGCACAAGTTGCATATTTTCATCTTTTTAATTGGTATGGAATGTTAAGGGTAAAATTGAAATAAGAAAAATTTAGGGTTAAAAGTGAATTATGGAAAGTTGAGCATTTCATGAAAATTAAGGGCTAGAAGTGAAATTTTGAAAAGATAATATTTCATGAAAATGGCCATACGAGGCTGTGTGTGTGTGGGCCATGTGGCCATGTGGATGAATTATATATGTAGTAAAAGATGACTAAGTCATCTTATTTTCCTCATCACCATCCTTAGAATTTTCAAGAAGCTTGGAGAACCAAAGGCAAGCAACCATTCGGCCATGTCCATGGAAATTTGAAGACCAAAACTCTCCATCAAAAAAATATTTTCTTGTAGCTTTTCTAAGTGGAAGTCCTTTATTAACATGGAGTGGTTGTTGGAGTAAGCCATCCATTCATCTGCAAACCACCAACCCCAGCCAAGTGAAAGCTAAGAGGTAAAGGTGAGATTTAATCTCTTTTTCATGTGTTATGGATGATTTGTGTATGTTGTGGAGTGTGGAAGTGAATGAAATCATGAAAATACGGATGTTGATGTTGTCATGGGTGTGTAATGGTGTGGGAGTGATGAATTAATTGTATTAGCATGTTTGGGTGTTGTTGTAGTGTGTAGAAATGGATTGAAATCATGGAATTTATGTATGTGATGTGTGGCCGAAAATGGGTGATTTGGCATAGGTATGTTGAACTAATTTTGTGTAGTATTTTGGTTGATGTGGTTATGTGTTTTATGATGAGAATGAAGGTATTTAGTGATTCAAGTTAAAGTTGTAATTGCATTGTGTTGTGGCCGTGTATGTGTAGTGTAGTGTAGAAGTGAAGAACTAAATTTATTTAGTATGGTTGGAATGTTGTGTTGTGGATTCTATGATGAAAAGTGAAGTTTTAATGACAAGTCAAGATATAATCATGTGGGCTGAATTGGACGATAATGTGATATTAATATGGTTTCTTGAATTTATGAAAATGAAGTTGTTAACGAATGGATTGTTGGCATAGTTTATGAGTTTCAAGAAAAAATTTTGTTGGTGATGTTCTTGTTGAATGGAATGATTTCGGGTAAGGTTGTGCATTGGATTGGTTGTTTGGAATATTATGCGGGTTGTTGGAAATGTTCTTGAATCGTGTTTGAAAGGTTTTGGATTGTTTATTTGAATGGCGATCGTTGATATTAGTTTGGATATATGTAGTTGAATTGAATATATATGAATGTTGTCGAATGATGTGGAAAGGGATTATTAATGTTAGAATGCGTTTGGAATTGCTTATTGGTATTGCTATTGTGTTGTTGGTATTGTTGATAATGATTTGGCGAGTTAAATTCTGTGACGTCCAAGATTATAGGAAATGCGCCTAAAATTCCGTAGAAAAAGTAATGGCTTGGAATTGAATTCTTCGATGTTTATAGCTAATGTTGATATCAAATGACGTGTTGTAGATTTTGAGAAGCCGAGACTTGAGTTTGGATCGACTTAGGAAGAACCGAGGTATGCGAAGCTTACCCTTCTTTTCTTTTGGCATGTCTTAGACGGGATTAAGGTATGACATGATTTAGCTTGCCTCGGGGTAACTCCATTCTTAAGTTTCGAGTATGTTTGTGATTCGTATTTGCTTTTGATGTTGGTATCCTTAGTATGGTCAGGCTATGGTTCGTATGTTTTTGATATGATTGAGTTTGAAATGTTGTGTAAACGGTTCTTATTTGTTTCTTGATATTCGTATCCTTAATGCGGTCGAATTATGATCCTTATGTCTTTTGTATGATTAAATTTTTAAGGTTGCAAAAGAGTTCTGTTTTCAAAAGAGTTTTGTTTTCAAAAGAGATACTGTTCCTTAACGATTTCGAAACTACGAACGCCCGTAACTTTCAAGGAAGGGGCTCGGATCGCTTTGATTTCTTCGCAAATGATTTCATGACGAGTAAGGACTTTGATTTTCATAGGTGGGTCCGGATCGGGTTGACGCTCGTCCGTGGGTCCCGCAACTTTTCTATGTTTGGTTTTAATGACCTATTTTTGAAAGAATTTAATATAACTATTTTTCCGACCCCGAGTATGATCATATATTCATCCGTTGAGTCACTAAATAAGAATTTTTACGTATGTAATTTTGATACGTGACTATGGTTTTGAAGTTCGGTTTGACATGTTCCCGAGGGATATTCAAGGAAATCCGATTTGACTATCGTTTTGGCTTATAAATGATGGTTCGTTTGATTAATCTATTGGGTCTTTGAAAATGTTTTAAACTATATTTGGTTACTCACGATTCTACTCGTGCATTCCCCGTTACATTTTTCGCCAAGTCCGGTAGGTTATGTTATGGGCGCACTATGCCGTATTCGAAATATGATGTGTGTATTCGAAATATGATTTGTATTCGAAGTATGATGTGTATTTCGAAACATGATGTGATACGAAGTCTAATATGATATGATAACCGGTTACCGACGCGTATTACGGAATATGATGTGTCGGTTCGCCGAGCCCCTTTCGGTCGGGAACCGCGTACGTATTATGGTGTTATGATGTGTACCTGTACGCCGAGCCCCCTTTCGGCCGGCAATCGTGTGTATATGTTATGTTATATGTTATATGTATGGATTCCGGAATATGATCTGTTGGTATCAGGGCCGGTGGTGGGGCATACCTAATGGTGGGGCAAACCCAGTGGTGGGGCAAACCCAATGATGATGAAAAATTCCACATTGGTTTAGGCAAATCCCACATTGGTTTAGGCCAATCCCACATTGGTTTAGGCCAATCCCACATCGGTTAATGGCATCTCATATGACCGGTCATGATGTTATGATGCGTTACGGTATGTGTATGATGATTATGCGTGATTTGTGTCTCCGGAGTAAGCATTTGGGGCATTCTGGTTATTGTATTTGTCTTGTACCTCGATGTACGGTTTGTGTTTGATGCGAGCACTTTGGTATCTTTGGTTGTTATGCCCACTTTACGTATACATTTTGATTGTGGTTAGGATTTAACTTCACCTTTACATACTCGGTACATATGTCGACCGACCCGCTTTCTTCGGGGGCCGCGTTTCATGCGCGCGGAGTGCACGGATGAGTAAGAGGATTCTAGTGGAAGATGTTCAATTTGGATTGGCGAACTCCACTTTTTCCCGGGTGCCGTTAGTCCGAGCATTTATGTTCTGGTATTTGGGTTATGTTAGAGACTTTGCGGAACGGGGTCATGTTGTAATATGTCGATTTTAAGCGGCTAGGCGAGCTGATATGTTGTTATGCATTATTCTCGTGATTCATTTTGTAATCGGCTATGTAAGCGAACATATCGGTATGCATTATGTTACACAGATTTTGTACGGTCGCAAGTTTTATTTGATTTGAAAAAGATGAAAGGCATGTTTGTTTCCGAAAAAAAATTTCCTTCTCATTGTGACATGTTTTGCGGGCCGAGTATGATTATGTGTACTTAAAATATCGGGTTCGCTCGGCCCTAGGTAAGGGTCGGGTGCCCATCATGCCCTACCTGAAATTAGGGTGTGACACCTGTCCCGCCCATATGTTATGATATGATATGACATACCCTTCTTAGAGGCTCGTAGACATGTGTATATGGTTAGATATGTTCGGCCTATATTTTGGGATATTATTTTGATAGCCTTGTCAGCTTATGTACATTTGTATGGGCATAGATGTTATTGATGATATAGACGTGTTGTTGCCCAATGAGGCTAGAATGATGATGAATGAAAAGCATGATTTAGTATGTGGCTCACCTAGATATGATGTGAAAGTATGTTAAGGGGTGCCCGGGTGGGATAGCACCGGGTGCTCGTCGCGGCCCTCCGGTTGGGTCGTGACAAAAACTCATCAGAATTATAGCAAAAATTACAGATCACATCAAAATCACCCTAAGGACCTGTTGGAACTCTCAAATCACTGGTCCGAGATTGTCTAGACACATATTTCACCGTGGTCAACTCTTATCTTTCTAAATTACTAGTTTTCAACTTAAGCGTCTGAATTACTCCCGAACCCCTCAGGACCCGTCCAATCATCCAACTAAGTTGTAACATCATATGAACCTATAGTTTTCAACTTCTCTAATTTTTTTTGTTTTCTTCTCCGAAACACATCCGAGTCCGCAGGGACCCGTGTCACCGTTCTCGCAAGTCATAAAATACATGTTGAACCCACATAAAGTAACAACTAGGAAAAAGAAAGTTCTGATACTCAAAATGACCAAATGGATCGTTACAATTAAAAGATATAAAAAAAATTTAAATCTTTGTATTTGTCGTTGATACTCAAAATGACCAAATGGATCGTCACTATTAAAAGATATAAAATATTTTAAATCTTTGTATTTTTCGAGGAGATAGACCTTGAGTTTATCTCAATCCCAAAGCTACTTCGTAATATGATGTGAAATATTTTAACACTCCCTCATACATGTCCGTGACAAGATATATGGACGTGAATAACATAATATGAAACCCAAGATTAAAATATATAGGGAAGATAAGTTTGACTCGGTTATTATATTAAAAAATAGATAGGAGCCTAAGAACAAAAGTTGATGGTCTAAAATTCTAGTATAAGGGGTTCCCTTAGCGCATGCGCGATATTCTTTAACGTCATTTGCTACAAAATGTATTTTCAAATAACTTCTAGAACCAGTTTGGCCATAAAAATTATTCACTTTTTTTTC
>NC_081353.1:13601829-13632350 GCF_029784015.1 Lycium ferocissimum
TGTGAGATTGAAGAAACTATTGCTCAATCTTCCAAAATAATTACACCAAGTTGTAGAGGAACCTTGAATTAGTAGGAATATAACAAGAAAGTAATTTTTGGAACAAGATTTTGAGGGGTGAATTTTCCCATGGGCAAACCGAAATGCCTTCTTTTTTGTTCTTGTTTTTCTCCTTCTTTTCTTTGTCTTGAAAGTTCTATGGAATTTGGATGATTAAGTGGTCTTTTATTTATTGACCACATGACTTAATTCCATGGGCTTGGATCTTTTTTATGGGCCATGGCCGAATGGCCTCTATTGGGCTTCATCTTCTCTTTTTTTTTTTTCCATGGGCCTAATTCGGTTGGCCCCGAGTTGGGCTAGTCCACTGACCTTTCGACCTTAAAACGTCCATATCTCCTTGTACCGATGTCACCTGGGAACCCACGACCTATGGTTGGAAAGCTAATTCAATTATCTACAACTTCTATATCTTGGTATTTTTCCAAATTCCAAACTTATAATACCGTTTTTGCCCCTCGAAACCAGGTCACCCGAAAACGTTTTCTTAAAAATATTCGTTTGGAGGGCTTCCACTTTGATTTGGCCCAAGGGTCCTTCATGAGTTGTGTTTAACTTCACGTATGTGATTCATATAACTTGTCACATGTCCAAAAAAAAATCTCGATGTGCGGGCCCCATCTCAACTTACAAATAATCCAGCGTACAAAAGTACGGATACGATACTATCAACGAGAGTTTAAATTACGTAGCTACAACATGATTGTCAATTTTGAGGAAGCACATGTCACGCTCATACTCCAAAAATGAGGGGTATAACAATATGAATAGCAACCCTCTGAATCCAATCTGCACTGACCCCAATGTAACTTCCCACACTGGGAACATCGTGGCACGGGTGGCCTCGCTTGACCCGAATCGCCTCTAAACTGAGATCCCGAAAAGCTCTGACTCGGCCCGGTAATGAGTAGATCATCAAATTTACGGCCCGAATACCGTGGCGGCGCACTAGTCATAGAGTAGCCCGAATGTCCGGAAGAACCATGGGTGTTGTGCCCACCTCTATACTCGTTCATCGGACCCGAAGATCTAGCCCTCTTGCTATCCCTCTATCATGCTCACTTCTTTGTTGTTGTAGGCTCTCTTCTAAATTTTGGGCATGGGCTTGGATGCGTGCAATATCCATATTGTCCTAAAGGGACGCAGTCAAGCATCTATCCATCAAATGTGGCCCTAGGCCTTTCACAAACCGATGCACTCGGTCACCCATATCCGCTACCATGGCCGAAGCATACCTAGCCAAGGAATTAAAGCGGAGGCTATACTCTAGAGCACTCATGCTCCCTTGTCTCAAATTTAGGAACTTATCGGCTCTAGCTCACCAAACTTCTGGGGGCAAATAATGTCGGAGGAATACATCTACAAATTCTTGCCATACCGGGGGAGGTGCATTGGCTCCCCGTGAAGCCATCCAAACCGTGTACCAACATACCGCAACATCTCTCAATCTATAGGACGCTAGCTCCACCGATTCGGTGTCTGAAGTATGTATCAACCGAAGCGTCCTCAACATACGATCAATAAAATTCTGAGGGTCCTCATCCGGCTTTGATCCAAAGAATTCCGGAGGGTTCAAACTAATGAAGTCACGGGCTCTTGCACTAACAGCCCTATCACCTTGCCCTGAACTTTGCCTCTGAGTCTGGGCCGCAACCAATTGAGTCAGCAAATTAATAGCCTCTTTCACATCTTGGCCTGAAGCACCCGGTGGAGGAACCGGAGATGCTGGAGCTGGGGCTGAGGCTCCCTCACGCTCCTCTAATATAGGCACTGAACGGGAGGACTGAGACTGAGCCGCACTTTGGGACTCACTTTCCTCTACTACCGGTGGCGGTGCTCTTTCAGCCCGCTTTTCAGTATACCGTCTTGCCCTTTGGGCTGCTTGAAGCCTTTCTCTTTACTGCATTTCGAAATACACAACACATGGTTAAGAAACAAGAAGTTCTTACATCATAGCTCTATCGCACGATTTCTTATGAAGAAAGAAGGTCATTCATTCCTAAAATGTCCATAACGAGTAATGCCTTCTTGTTTATAAGTGTGGCGCGCAACACACCCATAACCAAGACTCTACTAGACACGGCTCGTAGACACACCCTAGGACTGAACTGCTCTGATACCACTTTTGTCACAACCCAATCGGAGGGCCGCGACGAGCACCCGGTGATATCCCACCCGGGCACCCCTTAACATACTTTCACATCATATCTAGGTGAGCCACATACTAAATCATGCTTTTCATTCATCATCATTCTAGCCTCATTGGGCAACAACACGTCTATATCATCAATAACATCTATGCCTAAACAAATGTACCTAAGCCGACAAGGTTATCAAAATAATATCCCAAAATATAGGCTGACAAGGCCGAACATATCTAACCATATACACATGTCTATGAGCCTCTAAGAAGGGTACGTCATATCATAACATATGGGCGGGACAGGACCCCGCCGTGCCCATAAATATGTACACAAAAGAATCTATACCAAAAGCTGTAGCTCCGAATGAAGTGGAGCTCTGCTATGTAGTCCCTGAGAAAATACAGCTATGGGTCGAGTCTGTCTCCCTGGCCACCTGCGAGCATGACGCAGCGTCCACAAACAAAAGGACGTCAGTACGAAGAATGTACTGAGTATGTAAAGCATGATCAATATAAATGTGTAAGCTTAATTAATACATGTGAAATAACATAGGATGAGAGATAATAGCATCATCACCGTAGCACTTACTTGCTTTCCATAGGGACGTTCCATTTCTATTGCGTATTCGCGTACGTACATTCATACCCGTACTCATTTACCTTTTGTATTCATTTTCGTATTCGTATTCATATTTCCTTTCATACTCATGCTCATATCATATACATTGCATATACATAGCCTTTACTTGGCATTTATATAATCTTAACATATTCGTACTCATATTGATGTCATATACATAGCTTATTCGTACTCATATTAATGTCATATACATAGCATACCCGACCACGTAGGTTCGGTGTTGCACATACACAGCCTACCAAGGCGCGAAAGTGTCATACGTACAAGGCTCGGCCCTACCAAGGCTCAGGGTTATCCGTACCCAACTGCAGTGGTGCGCACGCATCATCATATATAGATATATATATATATATATATATATATATATATATATATATATATATATATATATATATATATAGATATATATATATATATATATATATTCTACCCGACCATATAAGCTCGGGGTTCACAATAGCCTCTCATGGCACACATACATATAAGCTCATATTTATCTTTAGCCTTTTTACTATCGTCATTCATTACATTCTATCTTTAGAGAATTACTCGTCGTATAAGGAACTTAGTACAATCGTATCATTTGAGCATCATAAGCTTTGTAGCTTCTAGAGATAGGATCCTTGGAGAATATTGTAGACTCGTAGAAGGATAAACATTTGGCCAAAGAACCATGCCTTATGAAAGAAGGGTTAGCCTTACATACCTTTTCATGCAACTAATCTATCACTCGTACGTGCTTCTTCAACGCTCACGTTTCTACCTTCATTGAAGTGCATACTAACATTAGAGAATGGATAGCTTAGCATTCATGACTAATTCTAGAGAAAATCGAACAGCATCTCCTTTATTTATATGAATTCCTTCATATCATATATCAACTCCCAAACATCAATAATAACATTCACAATATCATCACAATAGTCTTTAGTCAACTACATTATTCTTACTTCACCATTCACTTCAATTCATCCATATTCATAGTCATATCTCGACAATACGTTCATTCACATACAATGTCGATTCCATACTCTCAATATCATTTATAACATGATCATATTCATAATGTATCATGAATCATAACTCAACCCAAACATTTACTCATAAGTGACACTATTCACACATTCATGACCCATTTCTTATATTCTTTTGTAATCCGAGTGTTTCAACTTCCAGATACTTTAAACAACATGGAAACATCATAAAAATTACCTAAGATGGTGTAGGATTGAACCTTGGTTGCATATACCTCACTTGAGCAAAACCCTAGATTTTCCTTCACTTGAATTCTTTGCTTTTGATGAACTTTAATGGGTTTTCTTGCTTTGATTCACTTAGTTTGATGATAAGAACCTTTGATTTCCTTTGGATTCTTATTTATAAAATATATGTGATGCCCTAGGGACTTTAGAGAGAAGTGGAGAAGTGTTGGAAATGAATTAATGAAGTTGGAAACACATTTATAAACTTGGAACATTTCAGCCCGTCGGGAGTTCCACGGACTGTTCCACGGTCCGTGTAACCTAATGCTGGCCGTGAAACTGGTCGTGGTTCATGACCAGCCAGCCATCTTCTCTGCTGGCAGTTCCACGGACCCATCCACGGTCCGTGGAACATAATGCTGGCCGTGGAACATGGCCGTGAAACCCATTGTTTCACCAAGTTCGATCCCGTCGTCTCGTTTGATCTCCAATCCTTATGGAACCTTCTTAACACTTGTTTATTACTTCATTAACAATCTAAGGGGCGTTATAACTCTTCTCCAACACATCATTAAGTTGTCATCAACTTGATACTCATAAATCCTTTCCGATACTTATCGCATACATAGCCTTCTCTTGGCAACTTTCTCGTCTAACACCGAATGTCTTTAAAATCTTATTTAGAATCATTAAATGCTATTTCTTACTCATTGAAACAGCGCATACTTCGTACTCCTCATTAGCCTATTCACTGTGCATCAACGAAATTTTTTTCGAGGTGTAACAGTTTTAGATGGGTTTTTTAATGTATTTGGTGTTTGATGTTGTTTTACCATAAATGTTTCACAATGCAAAGGTCTGTTTTTAGTTCTAGAGATCGAAATTCAAACTCTAGACTTCCAGGAGTTTGAGAATGATTTATAGAACTAGTCTAAAATATTTGGTCTAATTCTGATAAGTATCGCTCGGATTATCATCGTGAAATGTGAAATTAAATCTTTGACAAGCTCAAAATTGAGTTTCAACTAAACGACTAGGTCCAAATCGTGATTTTGGACTCATAGGAACAAGAATCGTCGAATTCTGAGGTCATGTGAAAGAGTTAGGGTTATTTTAGTGACATAAATTTTTTGAAGTTTAGTGACCAGAACCTGGGTATATATTGGGAAATGTTTTCTATAAGCTCATTTCACCATTTGGGAAGCTAAGGAACACGGATTGAGGAAATGTTCAAAGTGATTTTCACGATTCAACTTGGGACAAGAATCTAACCTCAATTTTTTGTATTTTCACTTGATTTCCTTGTTTATTAGTAATTTAATTTGTTATTTTGTAGAGAGTTTGAGTTTTCCTTTCCCTAAACTTAAGAGGATGAAATTAAGAGATTTGGAGGTTGATTAGTGGCTCGAATTGGATGAAATCTTAGATTTCTAACCCTTGGGGGATGGGTAACCCAATTTGACTCCTGGGCTCAGATTTGACTTTTAATCCATTTCTTTCTATACCGCAATATGCATATCCTTAGAATCATTTGACACGTTAGAGTACGTTTTTGCATAGATAGGACTCGCTTAGTGAATTCGAGCGCGGTAGGGTTTCCGAATGATCAAAGCTTCCCTCGGATCGTGATAGTTAATACTTGACCTTTGATTAGGGATCTTTCCCGATTAGAATGGGCTAAGAATAAGGGGTGATGTATAGGCAAGGTGAAGGGCTCTTATACGGGCATCGGGTGACATGTACGGTTATGTGCATTGTATGAATTATGTGCTTTTATTCCTACATATTGGTTAATTAATTGATTTCATGAAATTACTCACATGGCGGTGGAAATGATATGATTAATATTGTCCTGATGGGCTTTATTTAGAGTTAAATACATAAAGAATGATGTGATTAATATTGCCATGATGAGTTTCATTTAGAATTAAATGCATTTAGAATTATATGATATGATTAGTATTGCTATGTTAGGCTTCATTTATAGTTAAAATATATGTAAAGAACGACATGTTCAGCTGATGCTCTTCTTATTTAATATGATTAGTATTGCTATGGTGGGCTTCGTTTATAGTTAAAATATACTTAAAGAACGACATGTTCAGCTGATGCTCTTCTTATTTGATATTGATATGTCATGCATTGGCATGTGATTGCATATGAATTGAGAAAGATTATGGGATGGGCACTTTGAAACCGTCCATGCAAAGATTGAGTTATTGATTATGAGTTTGATAGTATGTTGAGATCATCTGTACTTGTATGTGGAGATCGTTCGTGCGGGGCATGGACAACACGGTCGTCCCACATGGGCCACTCTCCCGGACACCCCATTGGAGTTAGTATGTGCACAGGGGTATGAATATATACGACCATTGCATTGCAATCTCATATTGTCATATTTAAAAAAAAAAAATCCCGGATGAATCCTGGTAGAGTTATATATTGTTATTGAAGACAATAAATGGGGGGACTAGAACTTAGCCCTAATATACAACCACTGATTGCAAGCAATCCTAGCAAAAAAGAGAGTGTTAATTACAAGATATTCACAATCTCTGAGACTAAATTGACCTATACATCTAGCTAACAAAAAAGTTGGCTTGTCATATCTTAGTCTTGTTACGGTACGCATTTCGCGGGCGGGGTTAACGCTCGGAAAGCTACTACGAACTTGTTGGTGCTCTTTCGGACTTTGTTTTAAAAGAGTCGCCAAATTAGGAAAATCAGTTTTGAAGGGTTTATTCAAATACAGTGAAAAAACTTTCGTAATCCAAAGTTCTAGGTAACGGTTCTGGTGATCCCCTAGGGAAGGTGTTAGGCACCCTAGTATTAAGGATCTGTACTATACAATTGACCTTCGAATTTCAATGTATGAGTATTTGCATAAGCTGTTTATTTAGTGTTTATTCCTGCATTTATAAATTCTGTCATTTGCATATCATTTTTTGGAACAAATTGAATATATATCCCCTTTATATATAGGGTATTTAGATTTGGATTTATACTATCCGGATGCAAGTAATTTCCTTTTATGTATAAGGATAATGTATCAAAAATCGTTTTAATTTATAAGTTTCATTTAGTTCACACTTGGTCTCATACTTGGCTCGGGTCAGTCCGTTTAATACGTTTAGAACGCTTTATAAAAACATTGTATTTACGAATGTTTTGTTATCTACAAACGCTGGTAATTGTAAAATAGTGTCATTTATTATCTGATTCATGGATGAAAATATGGGGTTTATTAAAATTTTAAGAGCAACACAATTTTTAACAAAAGGGATTTCCGTTTTTTCTGGACTCAGCCCAATTTCTGCTTATTGTTTTGAAGTCCAATTGAGCTTGTCCCATTTCCATCTCAACTATTTGAAAGCACGGTCAGTGATTTTTCGGCCCAAAACTCATAAATCTTTTCTTTGTTATTTGGGGCTTGGCCCAAGACATTCATTCTCATTTTTGGGATTCAATGCTTAGTTTAAAATTTTACAAAGAGTCACTTTTGTCTACAAAAGTCTGATCTTTAAAATTGTTAAAGTGTTAAAAATCTAGGAATTCTATTTTATCCGTCCGTTTTTAACTCGTGTGAAGAAACAGCTTTGTCACGACCCAATTCGGGGTCGTGCGGGCACCTACCTTTCCCACCTCGGTAGGCGAACCCTCTCATTGATTTCACATCAATTAAGTAAAGGCGATTCATTTAAATCAATAGATACTTAGAAATTCAGCGGAAACTTCATAATATATTCAATAAACTCAAGATTTAATATAATTACAGCAATGTAACAAATACAGACTCGATCCAACTTCCCATGACCTGGTCTAGACTAGTACAAGAGCGACTAATGATTTCAGAATTACCACTACATTCTAAGACTCAACCTCCATCCCGAAATGAAATGGGAGAAGGCCTTACAGATAGGCACCGCGTATTTCCACATATGCTTCGATCAATCACCTGAAACAATCTACACCCCAAAAAGGGTGTAGCAAGTGCAATATCAGTACATACCACGTGTATTGAGTAAGTATCATAGGCCGACAATGGTTAGTAACACATATCAGTAAAAGAATTCACAGATAAACATGATAACGACTCGATCAAGTCATATGGCTATCTACCACACACTGTATATCAATACCCTTAAGCATTAATTTCACTCTAATAATTCACCCGTCAAACTCACAACGATATCGAAACTCACATATCATTAAATCGATCGTCTCAGTCTAGTAGTCAATTCATCATTAAGACACCCGTTATCCTACATCACATAGAGACCAAACATATAACTAATCTTATGGACGGTCTATAGGACACCTCAACAAGTTCAATCAATAAATCCAGATCCAAGTACACGTCATTGCCTAAGTAAAGCATCTAATCCCAAATGTGCCAAGTTTGAATAAATCAATAGTAATCCAATCATCACAAGTAAACACCAAATCATCTCAAACAAGCCATAATGCAATGTAATGCAAGATGTATCAATGCAATGCAATGCAATGCAATGCAAGATGTATGGATGCCATGCCATGCATGCAAATGAGGTGTACACATGTACTCCGGACGGAAATATCGACGTCTCGGTAGCACAACCCAGTGTGACTCGCGAAGTCTGAGTGCCACCCGTCCCGAATCTTTGCCAAACAGACAGACGGGACCCTGGCTAATTGCTCATAGGGGGAGTCTCACCGGCACACTCTGGGGGACCTACAGAGTCCATGCACTAAAAAACTATTCCGGGATAACATCGGAATTGGCCATGCAACAACGATGCCCGAATATAACCATCGGACATCGGCCTCCTCACAATCACTTAAAAGAGTTTATCAAAATATCAGTTTCACTCAATCAACGATACCGGATCATCACCAGGTATCGGCCATGCATCATGAATATGAGGGAATGTATGCAATGCACATATCAACGATTTTTGAATTGAACCTCGGACATCGGCCTTCTCACAATCACTCAGTAAAAGGGTTTATCAAGTATCAGTTTCATATAAATAATGATTCCGGAATGGATCTTCGGACATCGGCCTTTTCACAATCACTCAAGTAAAAGAGTTTATCAAATATCAGTTTCACTCAATCAACAATGCCGGATCATCACCGGCTATCGGCCATGTATCATGAATATGAGAGAATGCGTGCAATGCATATGTCAATCACCAATAGTCGAGTTCAATATCACAAATACCACAACGGGTATGCTAACAACATATCACATCACAATACCAACAGTGGGTATGCCAACATATATCAATAACTCAAGTACCAACAATGGGTACGCCAACAATATATCCAAGTACAAAGACCAACAACGGGTATATCAATCCTATCCGAATCAGGACAACAAGTAGAATTCGATATCTACCAATTACACATGGCATTAAGCCAACATAATTGAACAATCAAACACATATAACGGGGTGGCTAGTCCCACACACAAAGGTCAATTAACATTATTACCACTTCCTTAAATCAGCCTATTAGCTTAGAACAAGTAATCTCACCTTACACTCATAATCACTCGTCACAACTCCTTTTAGAACTCAATCACAATCGTTGGTGTATTTTAGCCTCCCATCTATCAGCTAGGTTCACTAGTAATGGCATAACACAAAAATCACATATTACGGGAATTTCTCATCATTAGACACAACATAGGTTTCACCCACTACTTCCAAGTCATATATATCCACCGATATTAACAAAAAACCGCATCAAATAACCTAAGGAATCTACAGGCCATAAGCCCGAACACATAAATTACACAACAATATCATCCTAAGATTCCATCCCAAATCTCCAATTCCTATACATACATTCTCCGTTCCTTCTAATACACGAATATATGAAATTAACTGGAGTCTACTGTCATGACCTAACTAGAGGGCCATGACGGGCACCCGGAGCTAACACGCCGAGAACCTCTAAACATACATCTTATAATCATTTCTGGGTGGGCCATAAAGATAGCTCATGGATATCATAATCTGTAAAGACATATATCGCAATATAACAAAGACATCTCTGCATAATCTTCAACAATTATGCACATTATTACCCGCCGTCAAGGCTACTAAAATGTTACACAACAATATGAACCGGTAGGGTTATGAAACGTCTAACTGTACATACATGTCTACGAGCCTCTACATAGGATACAAGTGGTTGTGGAGACCAATACCAATAAACTGCAGCTCCGAAGTAAGTGGAGCGCTCTTGAGATTCCGCTGTTGAAGCTCCTATGGATCAGAACCATCTACCTGTCTACCTGTGGGCATAAGCACAACATCCATAAGAAAGGACGTCAGTACGAACAGTGTACTGAGTATGTAAGGCACCAATAATAATATAGTAAGAGATACCGAACATGAAAAATAACATAATGAGAAATACAGAGCATAACATGAGGTAAGGAAATAACCTGTACATATGATTGCCTCTTATGGCAGATACCATGCATGCTTAATTTTCCTTTCATAAAAACATTTCTCATATTAGTATACATAAAATAGAATTGCTGCGGAATGTGCAGTCCGATCCAAAAGAATATCATTTTGCCGTGGAACGAAAGGCCCGATCCATTTAACCATATATCCCGCGTCCTGGACGATATTATAATATACCAGCTGATCAGGTGGCCATGCGTCTATAACGCCTCGCCTTCCCTTATATACATATATACATATATATATATATACATATATATATATATATATATATATATATATATATATATATATATACATATATATATATATACATATATATATATATATATATATATATACATATATATATATATATATATATATATATATATATATATATATATATATATATATATATATATATATATATATATATATATATATATATATATATATATATATATATAACATGCAGAAAGCCATAACTCTATCGTAGTGACGTAAGGTCGAGAACCTCCGATTATATTATGGAATAATCATCATCGCTCTATCTCACCTTGAAGGAACAATTATTATAAGGTTAGACTAACAACAATGAATAAAATTGAGAAAGTCAAGAAGATAGCTTAATATTCTCACATCATCATTGATCTTATAACTTGGGACTTTTAACCATAAAATCATCATCATCATAATCATCATAGAAAACATATCATCTTTAGTATCATAAGAAGCTTTTAAGAATCATGAACTTCTAACTTTTGGAAGTAAGAAGGTTATGGAAATATATATGGAATCATAGCATAGGAATCATGCCTTTTGAAAGAAAGGGACTAGCCTTACATACCTTTCAGTCTCCTTAGGCGTTCAACGTTTATTCTTTCAAGCTCGCAACTCTACACGTAAGCCATCCATATAATCATTAGGCTTAATATCACACACTTGTCTCAAGCATTCAAATGAAATCTATTTAGAATCTGCCGAAATTCGAACAAAGATCTCCCCTATATTATTTACCTCCTCCAAATACCAAAACAATTCCCAAACAATGCCAACAACATCAACAATAATATCAATACCAATATATTCCATAAAACATCCCACACGATGTTTCTCCAATTTTCAAACCAACCATAACAACATCCATAATACCATAATCAAAGAATTATATGCAATTTAATCTCAAATTAATCCAAAATTCTCTTTCAAACTCACCCTATGGCCATCAACTTCAATTCAACTCTTTATGACGTTTCTCCTATGATTCTTTCCTTTCTAAAAATTGCTAAACCTTTACATCATCTCAATCATGTAAATAATAGTAGGAAAAACATACCTTATAGTGGAAGAACTTCACTTTATTCACCCCTTTCCAAGACTATGTTCATCACTACCTTGAAGAGAAACAAGAACAATCATCTTCCTTGAATTTTCTTTGAGATTTTGATGTTGATATTCTCTCTTGATGATATGGAAAGGTTGTGGAAGATTATGGAGTATTATGGAAGTTTATGGAAATTTATGGAAGGTTATAGAACCCTCAAGAGTTCTCAAGAATACTTTAGAAATATGAAGGATGAGAAGATGGTGAAAAATGATGAAAATTAATGGGTTAGAGGGGTATTTATAGGTGTGTGTTGGGTGGGGTTACTGTAGCAACGGTACTGTAGCACCGGTTACTGTAGCAGCATTTTTCTGCTCCGTCCGCCTAACTTGTAACGTCCATAACTCCCTGCTCCGATGTTGCATTGAAGAACGGTTTGTTACGTTGGAAACTAGACTCGAAGAAATTCATATTAGGCTTTTAAAATGCCATAAAACTCCTTATATACCCGGAGATATACCCCTCCAAAGTTGACATAAAATTCTGCCCAGAATTCTGCCAACTTTTTTCAAATTTTTGACAAACTTATTTTCTCCGCTTTGCTTGGTCCCGGAATCTTCCGAAATTCTCCATACATGATATTTATCATTGATCATACTTGATAATAGTCGTTTCCTTTGGTTCCAAGGTTGTCCTTTCCGGTTACGACTTATGAGATCGTAATTCATCCTTTACTTCATTGTTACGTACTTCCCATGGCTTGTACCTTTCAAAAATTTATGGGACGTCTCCGATACTCCATTAATATGGTGAAGTACGTGGCATGCTCATGATCTGAAAGTGCAAGGTGTAACATCCTTTCCCCCTTAAAAACATTCATCCTTGAATGTTGTAGCTTGCGAGCTTACGATGCTTTCATTAGTTTCTTGAAATGGTTGTCTTCCTTTAGTTCCTGATCCCATATTCTTATACTATGGGCTCATTAGTCTTCTTTCATATTCTCTCAATTCTTTGTCGAACTCATTCATTAGTTCCATATCCTCACGTTCTTATGGATGTACTCAGTGGTCAACTGATATCTAGTTACTGTCCTGGGACCTGTTGCCATTAAGATGGTCTTAACTCATGATTGCTACGGCTCCCTGCCAGTCTATGAGCACTATTAATTGTTGTACTCTTTTGCCTGCTCTTTATTTCTCTATTAGTAGACAAATTCTCTTGTTCAGATATGGCACCCTTCCTTGCTTGCTTCTTTGGTGCTATTTTAGATTATCCCTTTTTGTACTCGTCAACCTTATATACATACCATATCATCTCCTTTTTAATTCCTTGGTCGAACTCTTTAATTCCTTACAATATCATCCTATTCATACCTGAACTTTTCCTACAATTTTCTCTCCTCAGTTTTAGCATAATTGCAATATAAACTCATAAGCATGGAACTAAGATAAAATCCTACTTAATCATAACTTCCTTTTGATACGAGTATGATTTATTCTTAAGTCCTTGATTTTCTTGTACCGGTGATCATTTGAGACTTAAATTAGTCGATGTTCTTCTTTGACTCCCTATTGTTGTCCTTACACCATTTTTGTCGGCCATTGCATCATGATGATTGTCTATATGGTTCTATAACATATACTCTCACATTTGATATGACCGGCGACTTGTAACTCCACGACTTGTGAGGTACTTTCTAATCTCATGTAGTACTGCTGTCTTGCTATCCATAGGCACACTATCTCCCTTTCCTTTGGAGATCATTGAACTCCCTATAATTATTCCTCTTGTTAAAACTTTCATCTCTTCTAGTGCTAAGATTTCCCTTTCTTGAGCTTCGGAATATTGTAGCTCATCTTAGAACTGAATTTGTTCTTCCCCCTTTTTAAAGGATGTTTTCATATATCGTAACCTTTGAGTGTTAACCGTCTTTGATAGTTATCTGGCCGACCTTAGCGATCCTTCAACTCCTCTATTCTATATAATGCCGGTGTTCTTTTCATCGCATGGTTTAACTTGTTTTCCTTTTTGCTAGTTGATTTCTTGTGTCAAATCAAAATGCTTATACATATCGGATACAATCCAAACGCCTTCTTTAGTGTCTTTTCACTTCTACCTCTCATGACTTGTAGTCCCCTAGGTTAATGAATTAATGGGGACATCAGAATTCATTAGGCCCCTTACGGAGTGTTCGACTATACCACGCTTTTTTAGCCCTAGTCTTTCTCCACGACTATCTTCTTAATATCTTTGAAATTCTCCTTGCTCTAGGTTCCAAATTTCTATTTATGTCTATACTATACCATTGAAAGTTGATATTCAACACCATCCATTCCCACGACTCGTCCTTTCATTATCTTTGCTCATTTTTCCCGTAATTCTCCTTAACTACTCGTTTGCATCGCACCTTCTAGTGTTCTATCAGCTCTTGTTCTTATCATGAAATCCTCACAAAGTACATCCTTTCCTTTCTTCTTTCATCGAGTCTTTATCTTCGTTTATGATACTACAACTTGTGCACACATATACGGATATATATCTAAAAAAAAAAATCGATTTTCTTCATGATCGCATCTTTACATCTTTCACATAACTATTGTCTTATAATTTCAATTTGTTTTCCCTTGGGCAAGCCTACTGATTCACTAACCTTCTCCTTGTTGTCGGCGGCCACATAATTCCCTTTAACCATTTCATTGACACCTTCTCCTCCCTTTAATCCTCATAGTTTCTTTTACTTGTAAATGCCTATTTTCATTAGTCATCCTTTACTCTTAGGTTAGGAAACTTTGGAATGTTTTATTGCGAGTGCGAATCCCTTTTAACATTGAAAATCTCTGCTTGGGGTACTGTCTTCCCTTAAATATGCGTACCAATCACAGGTTCACATCTATCCTCCTGGTCAAGTCTCAGGAGTTTAAAATTTTCTCGTCGCTCTCATAAGACCTGTTTGTTTCTTCTCAATGATGCACCTTTGTTCATTATTTACAACCGTCTTGGTTCTGGTTATGAAAATGTATAGATTGGTTCCGGGGTCCTCACGTTCATCCTTTGTCACGTACAACATTACTCTACCTCCCGTTGATCTATTTAAATTTGATCCTGTCGTTTGCTTTTCCTACTTTCGTCCTAACCTTTTCCTCAAATATATATTACCTGACCCTCAATAGGTATACATTTTCCTTGTCCAAGTTTCTCTCCCCTTCATTTCATGATATCATAACCTTCTTTTCCTAATACTCGTGCTTACATATTTGGTTTTGCTATTGCTATCCGACTTTAATTTCCGAGAAAACCCAATCCTGATTCTCTTCCGTAGCGCTTGCTACCTCAACTTTGACATACAGCACAAATAGTACTTTTAACATGTCATAACATCAATCATAAAAGTATACAAAATACTTGATGTAGTCACTCGTGACTTATCTTTTTATCGCTTTTCAACACCTTTTCCTTGCAAGATATCCCGTAGCCATTGTATTTTGTCCTAAATCTGCGGCTTTAATACATCTCCCTTCTCTTTTCCCCAGCTAGCCAAAGAATTCCAATTGTAAAGCTCATGTGCTTCTAATTTCCCTCGGGCTATTTTGGTGTCTCATATTTTTTTTTGTATGTCTAAATCTGTAGGTCGTCATAACATATCTTTCTATGTCCTAACTGTGAATCCCGACAATATAACTTTACTTAAAAATATTTATTCGTACTTGTACCCTGTCTCTTGGTAAAAAATAATCAACCTCACATCCTTTACTTTCCTGTAGCAACCGAATCGATTCTTGCGATATTCTATCTTCACTTGTACCCTTACTCTCTTCTCTCCTTATCCATAAACCGACATCACACCTAATTTCTCTATCGTCAATAACCTTCACAACACCCGTCTGAAAAAAAAAAATTAAGGTAAAGCCTTCTTATAAGGATCAACTAGAAATGCACCACATATTCCTAAGGCTGATACAATCTCTTCTTCCTTCGTTGGCCAAGCAACATCACATTTTGAAGTTATATACGATCCAGAAAACGATCATAATTATAATCCAACCTACCTAACCATTTCTCATTATTGAGTTCAAGGTCATCATTAATACCCGAAGTAACTTAGCAATAATAATTCTCAGAATTAGATATTCAGAATTCCTTTGAAGTCGAATGACTGGCGACTTCTAAATCCCAATGTAACCCACATCATATGGGAAAGTTTGATAAAACGAGCCTGTGTGCTTGTCATCAACCCGTCCTGATCTTATGTATATGTATAAACTTCTAGAGTAAAACTTTCCCTACTCGTTAACTTCCTTTCCCATATCAATATCTTGTCTTTATCTCTTACTCACCAATCTATATATCGTAATACTGCATTTGAATTCTTAGTGTCAACTTTCCCTATATCTTTAATAAATCTCAATTCTCCGAAATCTCAAATGCACTCATTCCAACTCCTTTAATTACTAATCATTTTTCCCTCCAGGGTTCTTCCCTTAAATTAAAATAAAATTATTCTATAACTTCACTTGGAAAGCGTCTCATAATGATTTATTCAATCATGACTTACCAAACGTCCGATTGTCACATTTTCCCTTTATTCTTTTCCGATTGTCACATTTTCCCTTTATTCTTTCCCTTTATTCTTTCTCTATAGCATAGATATTCAAACAATTCAATTTGTAAAAATTACGGCAGAATTTCCTCTATACATCTTACTGCCTCATTCCTATACACAGCCCAGAAAACACATCCAATGCCTCACAGGGCTATCACAAATGCTCGTAACATCTAGCTCGAGTTCTTATATCCAATTCTATCAATATCAATAAGGCAGAAAACATGCCTTTTAGAGTAACATCTTCAATTCTCTTCAATTACCTCGTAGCGACATAATTAACTGCTCGTCAATAATCAAAACACTTAGGATTAGAGTCAGGGACATCACATCCTATAGTTTAGCTCTACGGCATGATCTAAGATGAGAAAGAAAGGTCAATGGTTCCTAAATGCCCTGCAGCCTCTTGTTTATAAGTGTGACGCGCTTCACACCCATAAACAAGACTCTACTGGACACGGCTAGTAAACACTCCCTAGGACGAACTGCTCTGATACCACTTTTGTGACGACCCAACTAGAGGGGAATGACGGGCACCCGGAGCTAACACGCCGAGCACCTCTAAACATACATCTTATAATCATTTTTGGGTGGACTATAAAGATGGACCATGAGAGCCCAAAGAAAGCTATAACTCTATCGGAGTGATGTAAGGTCGGTAACCTCCGATTATATTATGGAATAATCATCATCGCTCTATTTCACCTTGAAGGAACAATTATTATAAAGTGATACCAACAACAATGAATAAAATTGAGAAAGTCAAGAAGATAGCTTAATATTCTCACATCATCATTGATCTCATAACTTGAGACTTTTAACCATAAAATCATCATCATCATAATCATCATAGAAAACATATCATCTTTAGTATCATAAGAAGCTTTTAAGAATCATGAACTTCTAACTTTTGGAAGTAAGAAGGTTATGGAAATATATATGGAATCATAGCATAGGAATCATGCCTTTTGAAAGAAAGGGACTAGCCTTACATACCTTTTGGTCGGCTTAGGCGTTCAATGTTTATTCTTCCAAGCTCGCAACTCTACACGTAAGCCATCCATATTATCATTAGGCTCAATATCACACACTTGTCTCAAGCATTCAAATGAAATCTATTTAGAATCTGCCGAAATTCGAACAACATCTCCCCTATATTATTTACCTCCTCCAAATACCAAAACAACTCCCAAACAATGCCAACAACATCAACAATAATATCAATACCAATATATTCCATAAAACATCCCACACGATGTTTCTCCAATTTTCAAACCAACCATAACAACATCCATAATACCATAATCAAAGAATTATATTCAATTTAATCTCAAATTAATCCAAAATTCTCTTTCAAACTCACCTCATGGCCATCAACTTCAATTCAACTCTTTATGACTTTTCTTTTATGATTCTTTCCTTTCTAAAAATTGCTAAACCTTTACATCATCTCAATCATGTAACTAATAGTAGGAAAAACATACCTTATAGTGGAAGAACTTCACTTTATTCACCCCTTTCCAAGACTATGTTCATCACTACCTTGAAGAGAAACAAGAACAATCATCTTCCTTGAATTTTCTTTGAGATTTTGATGTTGATATTCTCTCTTGATGATATGGAAAGGTTGTGGAAGATTATGGAGGGTTATGGAGTATTATGGAAGTTTATGCAAAATTTATGGAAGGTTATAGAACCCTCAAGAGTTCTCAAGAATTCTTTAGAAATATGAAGGATGAGAAGATGGTGAAACATGATGAAAATGAATGGGTTAGAGTGGTATTTATAGGTGTGTGTTGGGTCGGGCTACTGTAGCACCCGGTTATTGTAACAGCATTTTTCTGCTCCGTTCGCCTAACTTGTAACGTCCATAACTCCCTGCTCTGATGTTGCATTGACAAACGGTTTGTTACGTTAGAAACTAGACTTGAAGAAATTCATTTTAGGCTTTTGAAACACCATAAAACTCCTTATATACCCGGAGATATACCCCTCCAAAGTTGACCCAAAATTCTGCCAACTTTTTTTAAATTTTCGAAAAACTTATTTTCTTCGCTTTTCTTGGTCCCGGAATGTTCCGAAACTCTCCATACATGATATTTATCATTGATCATACTTGATAATAGTCGTTTCCTTTGGTTCCAAGTTTGTCCTTCCCGGTTACGACTTACGAGATCGTAATTCGTCTTTTACTTCATTATTATGTACTTTTCATGGCTTGTACCTTCCAAAACTTTATGGGACGTCTCCGATATTCCATGAATGCAGTGAAGTATGTGGCATGCTCATGATCTGAAAGTACGAGGTGTAATATCTACCGAAAGGGAAGCCATAATCTAACTAGTAGTCGAACAGGTGCCACAAACCCACACGTTGCCTTGTCTTTTGAAGCATCTCCAAATAATCAAACTCTATCACATATAAATTCTATGTAAGAAACCATGAATATCCACATTGGCTACTTTCTATTCGGGTCAAATTCCAACCTTTAATTTATGAGAAACAGGCTCGAAGGGCAAAACGGGAATTTTATGACCAAAATACCAAATCCAATGCTAAAAGGTTAAAACCCATTACTTTAATCATAGGAATACTCAATTAATTCTCAAAATCATCCTTTATATGAAAACCCTCAAATTTAGGTCTAAGAACCCTAACTTTGATTAAAAAATTTCAACTCTAGAAAGGAAGATTATTGGTTAACAAGCCTAGATATATCATTAATTCACAATCTAGGAAGCTAATTAATTTTTAGAACTCTTTCATGAAAAGCCCCAATTTTGGGTTGAAGAACCCTAGGTTTTGCATAGAGATTTTTGGAAGAGGAAGGGTTTTACAAAGCCAAAATGATGGATTAAATAATGAAAACTATTAAACATGAGATTTAGACCTTACCCATAGGAATAATCTTGAGAAATAATCAAGAATCCATTCATCCCCAAGCTTCCAAGAGAGAAGGTATCCTAAATAAGGTCCAAATCCAAAATAGTCTCTATTTTTCCTTGATTTTCATGCCAATATGACCTCAAAATTCTGATTGTATGGAACCATTGGTTTCCTCATGAAATTTCCATGAATTTTGGATTTTGAATTGCCTCGTTTGGACTTAAAATGAGGGAGATATGAGGGTTTTTA
This sequence comes from Lycium ferocissimum, assembly GCF_029784015.1. NCBI lineage: Eukaryota > Viridiplantae > Streptophyta > Magnoliopsida > Solanales > Solanaceae > Lycium > Lycium ferocissimum. Next base: position 13,621,380 of record NC_081353.1, read on the forward strand.
TATTGGATCCGACTTCAGTTTTCTGCGGGACCGCTATAGCGGCAACCACTACCGCTACAGCGGTCAAACCGCTGCAGCGGTCCTAAGGGCGCTGTAGCGGTGCCGCCCCAGCAGTAAAGGGTCCGCTGTAGCGGTCACCAGACACCAGATGCCTCGATTTTTCGGTTTTTGCCCCGGAACTCCAAAAGCTCATCCGGAACCCGATTTTGACAAACCAAATATGTAGATATAGGTAAAAACGCGCTACGAACTCATTCGCGCACTCAAAATTCCCAAGGAGATACCGTTGACTAAGTCAACTCTCGAACGGCCAAAAACCAACTCTCCAACCCGATTTTCGATAATCATCCGAGGTCCGATTTCAACAAACAAAATATGCATCCACATGTAAAAACACGCTACGAACGCACCCGTGACCTCGGATTTCCCAATGGAGATATTGTTGACTAAGTCAACTCCCAAACCTCAATAACCATTCCTAAATCAAGTCCCAAAATGCACCCGAGTTCATTGGGATCCGAACCGGTCCCACTAATGTGTCATAAATCAGTCTATGAACCTTTCAGAATCGATGGATCTCTGAATAAAATCCACTCACCCAAAAGTTAACTTCCGGTCAAACTGTTTTCACTTAAAGCCATTTTTTTCTAGAAAACATTCCAAAGCCCAAAACGATGCCTAGGAAGTCATGCCAACTATCTTCTCGGGTCAAAATAGTTCTAACGAGACTTAGGAACTGGTCAACGAGGGCAAAAATGGAAGAATTACGGTAACCACAAAACGGGTCATTACAAGCTTTTTCCCATTTTTTAACTTGAAAATCTATGTATACTAAGCGGGTTTTTGAAAATTCATTTTGGGGACCTAAAGTCGACTAAACGGCATAAGTACCGTTGTCCTAAGATGGCTAGTTCATACATAAGGATTCCAATAAATGTTTATGAGTTTTGACAAAGAATTTCAAATAAGACAAATTTTACAAATGAAAGAAAAGATAAACAAATTAAAAGAGAAGGGAAGGCTAGGGGCATACCAAGCCCCTAGTTGGCCATTTTCACCCATGGATGGGCCTTTAACACGCTTATATAATATTAGCTTCCCTTTTTTCTTTTCTCGGACTCCATAATCTTTGAAAGAATTTGCTTATTGGGCCTTTGGCCCAACAGGCTAGCTGGACTTGGCCAGAGCGGGCATGCAGTGGGGAGAGGAAAAAGAAGAGGGACCCAGTTAATTTTTGATTTACTTCAATTATCACATTCATAAATATACACAGGCATACAGACATATAGTTTACAAATAAAACAGCGCATATATACGCACATATGTATTACTGGGCTTTAGTGGCCCAATATTAGATATAGGAAGAAAGCACCTGAACAACTCTAATTTCTACTTATTCTTGGTTGTGAGATTGAATTGGGCTAAGCCCATCTATTTTAAAATAAAACTAGTTTGAGAACTAAGCTTAATGGGGCCTTTTTTTCCACTCTATTAAGGTATATATCCTATGTATATTTTGGCTTATTCTCACACAGTGTACTAAGGTCATATACATGACTTGTATATTAAATGTATATTAGGTGTATATCAAGTGTATACCTGCCTCTTTCTACGGACCTAATGTATACTTCTTGTATATTTAGCCTTAGACAAGTCCTGGAGCTCGCTTTTCAATCCAGTTAACTAAGTCATTATCCTTAACTTATACCTAAGATGATTCTTACCTCGCACTTAGATATAGGCTAATTAAACAAGTCCCCCAAAACCAGATAAGTCATATAATATTATATTGGCATCAATACTCAAGTTCTAGCATGCTTACATAGTTGCAGATTCTCTTAGACACAAGGACTGCTTCACAGTTCTAGATAATGCAAGTATGGAAAGAATATGTATGTCATACAATGTACCAAAACACAGTATGGGGAGCCGTGAGAAGCAGTTAAAATGTTGATCAGAAATGAGGCACACTATTCATAAGACTCATGGCATAAGCAAACAGACAGAACTAGAACTTTTCTGAGTTTGGATTATCATATGCAAGATATGTTAGTATACAGAGAAAGCAGTTGCAGTTTGGACAAGCAAACATGATGTAGGAAAAACAAGTTGCAGGCAGGTCTAAGTACATGAAGATGGTATAAGATTGCATCTTTTAAATTCCAGTTAAGTTTAACATAGTTACAACAATATGTGACAAGAGTATACAAGATTCATACACAAATGTAACTCAAGGCAAAATGAAGAAAACACAAAGAAAAAAGAAACAAGCTTCTTTGGTAGAATCTTTAAGGAAAGTATCCACATGGGCCTAGTGATCTATAGTTATTCAGTTTCATGAACTCAAGACTTATATCTACTCTTTGTTTAACTTTTTCTCTTCCTTTTCACATGAGGCTAACAAATTTTACATGATCAAGTAACAGACACTTAAGCATCAGCAATCAGTGTAATAGCTCACAAAAAGATTCAATTTAACAGATTAACTACTTCATAGTGAGAGTAGGGGTGGCACATTCTCACAAGGAAATAAGCTTCAAGAGGGAATAAATGAGAATCATGGGGAGGGATTTGCCATACTGATTCAACAACAGGATGCAAAGTCATTTAGCCTATGGTTGGAATAGGGAAGCACAGCACAAGATAATACAACATTGGAACTAATCAAATGTTCAGAAATAAGACATAATTTGAACAAGCAGATGCAGCATTAGCAGAGACAAAATCATAGGCATGCTTAAGCTCTCAGAAATAGCATAGGGATGGTCTTTGAGACATAGTCAAGTTGAGTGACCGGAGGAAAATGCATGAACAAACATTCAAAATTCATGGCATGCTAAATTTTGATGAAGTACAAAAGAAAAGGAAACAACAAACATGTTTTCAAGTTTAGGCAGGATCTCAGAACAAAAATAAACAACATTAGGCATTCAAGAGGATTTCATGGTCTTTTTGTCACCCAGACAAGCTAACTCCCCTCTCTATTTCAGACTTTTTGGTAAAATGGTAAAGTTTAAGGAAATGCATGCACTCTCACGGCAAAGATGCCCCCCATAGATACATAGAATGTGCCATGACACCCCTCATTTGGAAGGAAAGTATTATGAGCCAAGCTCTTCCCTACCCTCTCTCTGAGGCGTCTTTAAAAAGAACATTCTATGCCAAGTGGTTCATAAACTGCTTGAGAATACTCACAACATTCTTAAACAACACTGTTAGACCAACTCTAGCTAGCACTTACTCATCATTTGACAGATAACCAAAGTTCAATTGTTTCATCCTACAATTCTAAACAGAATATGATTTCATAAACATTGGCATTATAGAGATAAGTCTTGTTAAAAAAGTATACCTTTATCTTCCCTATTCAAGTTATAGAACAATGCATAATAAGGTCTAAAGATAACAGTTCAAGTCTAAGAATAAGAACTCCTATCAATCCCATCTTAACTAGAGTTTTCTTTCCCTGGATTCGGACCATGTTCATGACAGCAACATAGGCAACTTATCATAAAGGACTTTAATAAATTGAAATACCAATTTATCATTTTTTTTTTTTCATTTCATCTCACTATTCTATCTCTCAGAATTTAGGAACTATTCTTCATGGCACAGTTAAGACAAGGTAGAGGTCCCTAATTTTAGGTTTACATCAAATGAAAGGCAACCTGAATCAATTCTTCTCTCTATGAGAATTACACATAATCATTTCAAGATCAAGCAAGTCTTCACAGCACACTCAGTCTTACTAATCTAAAAAAAGAAAGCACATAGAAGGGTCATCCAAGCTTAAGCAAGGTGATTCTTGATACAGAGCTAGCTAATTATAGTTCAAATGGATTATTCTACTCCTAATCAGTGAGTGCAAGCAATTTTAGTTAATGATTAGACAAGGTGCTCACATTAGAACTGAACCAACAACAGATGCCATTTATACTTCAACCATTATATGTTTTTTTTTTTTTAAATGATAAATGAGTCCAGGTCTATTCTTAACAAGTATAACCAAATCCCGAATCTTCACCCCAAATAGTACCCTTCAGAACCTAAAGCTCACTCTAACCCTTCTCTCATTTTTCTCCTAACCTAGTAAAGCAAATAATCAGGATAAAAGATGAGTGATTACATTGATGGACTTGAACCAAACAGAACTATCCTCAAGCATAGTTTGTGAAGCATTATTGATTAATCATCTGCACATGTTTATCACAGATAACCCCAAGCAGACACCCCATTATAAAGATATCAACTCAAACTAACCATGCTTATATTATTAATTTCTACCAATCATTACTCAACTAATAAGGAAGATTATAGGCGGATGATCACTGAACAACTTCAAACTAAGCATAACTTAATAATATTCAACAGCCAGGCTAATCAAGGGAAACTTAAAGGAAACAAACATTAAGATGGATTAATTAGACACAGAAATATCCCTAAATCAGACAGATCACTACTTAAAACTCACACAAACAGAGAAAAAGAAACAAGAAAGCAATAATAAGATAAAATGTTACCTTTTGTGTGTGCAGCCGTATCAAGAGTTGAATTTGGAGCCTTAGTGCTTCCAATCCCAGAACTCAGCCAAAAAATAAAAGTAAATAAAATCTTAGAACTGGAAGACTCAACTTTTTAAGGGTTTAAGCCTAAAATTATACTAGCAAGCTTAAATTTTGATTTATTACTCAATATTCAAGCTTTTCCTGGTTGTCAAAATTTATGAAATGATGAGGGTTGGGGTTCTATTTATAGAAACCCAAAATTCATTCAAAGACTTAAATCACCGATGTGGTACAAAACAAATTTTTAGATGCAAAACGTAATACTATAAATTTAACTGCTAGGATTTATAGAAGATAAATGTATGCGGTTGGATATAACCTATTCTAGGTCGATCCACACCAAACCCTTGTGAACCAATGATAATTAAGTTCGTACAGTCCCAACATAACAACAACAATGCAAAAATCGTGTTTTGATTCAGAAAATAAAAGGAAAAGGTAAAAGAGGGGAAGATTAATATCCCATCTGGGGTGATAAAAGTGGATTTAAAGTTGAAACATTGATTGTTTCATGTAAATAACTGTACCAAGTCTGCACAAAATCTGAGATCTCTGTACCGTTGCTATTTTTGGCATGAAAGAGAGAAAGGATCGAAGCAACGCTCTAGGGTTTAGGGGAAAGGGAAAGGAGAGGAGAGAGGACCGAGCGTAAGGGCTGTTTGTTGTGGGGAGAAAATGAGGGAGTATTATTTTGTTTTACCCCCTTATGCTGTCGTTGTTTTTGGCCGGGTCCTGGTCCCCTTTGGACTGGGCTCGGTCCAATTTTTAAAAGAAATGAATAGAGGCCTTTTTGTACGCATACACTATATGTATATTTATCTAGATGCAGTTTATATACGTACGTAGAGGGTAAAATGGGTAAAACAAAAGATGGATAAAAATTAAAACATTGATTGTTGACCATGATAATCTAATTATAACTAATTTAGGATGTAATCAACTTATTAATTTAAAAGGCGATTAATTATGTAAATGGGCTTAATTTGTAAATACGACCTTTATTGATTTTTAATCTTAGTTGATTGTTGCAATTATGGCCATAATTAGCTCAATTAGTCAATTAAAGCTCAATTACATTAATGACCTCAATTAATTTGAGCTGAATGGATTTGGCCATTTCAATTAAGGCCATTAAAAGGCTAATTTTGCAAGAATGATCTCAATTGTTTTAACCATGAATTTATTGATTCAATTGTGGCCATAACTGAAACAATTAAATAATGAAAAATCAATTTGCAATAATGTCCCTCTAATTGACTAATTACCCTAATTAAAAACTAGAAACAATTATGATTAATTTTAACAAATTATGCAAATACACAAAATTAAAGATGGAGGGGTAAAATGGTCAATTCTTTTTATTACTCAAATTCCTTGGATTAAAGTGGCTAAAGCATTCGCCAATTTGACTTTTGACAATTTAAACAATTAAATAAATGATTTTTTAAAGATTGTTTTACTTTGATTAAATCTAATAAATATTCTATAAATGTCATAAAATGAACCAATTAATTCCTAAATGATTTATAATATGATAGAAATTATTTTACCAATTAAAAAGGGTAAAGTATTGACCTAAACAATTTTATAAAATTATTTTGACCTATAAAAATGCATGGTTCACTTTGTTTTTTCATCCAAGGATTCTGAGTAATTAAAAATAATTACGGGAGGTCAAAAGTTAGGTGTCAACAACTGCCCCTTCGGTGTTTGAGGATAGCGGGACCATCCCTGAGCAGGGAAATTTGACTAACCCTAATTTTTGACTGACCCGACTCATTCTACCTCTCATTTTTATGCAGTTTTCAAATATATGCGGTCAGACCCTGGTTTCTGAGTTTCCTACATATCTCGGGCTATACGAGAATTTAGGCCACTTGTAGTTTGACTTGACTAAGGACTTTAAGTGATTTGAAAGGAAAGTCCTGAGATCTTCGGTGTTGTGACTGAGATTCCTCAGGATGGCTATTAGAATGTGACCAACTCTCTGGTCTTGAGCCTCAGTATGGCTATTAGAATGTGACCAACTCTCTGGTCTTGAACCTGTCTACATATCCCTGGTCTCTGGGAATCAGGTCACATGTAGCTCGACTCGTTAGGAAGAATATATTCCCTTATGCGGAAATACCTTCAGATTTCCCAGTGTGTATCTGACCGGTCGTGGTTTTTAGTAAAGAAAGTAAATAACAAACAAAAAAAATGTGGCTGAGTCTGAGATCGGATGGCTTCCAAATCCTGGCAGGAGAACTTGACTCTCATGGGCACCCTCTCTTGACTGGCTGTGTAAGAAAAAGGTCCACGTTTGCTCCCCAATTTGTCTGGATATGGTTCAGCGAGCTGGCTCCTTTCTGGGGGCTGTGTGCCTATTTCCTAATTTTGATAGCATTGCAGACATTTTTCTTAGTGTTTGAACGAGCGGCCCTTTTGGCTATTTGAATGAATGACCCTTTTGGCTGTTTGAATGAACGACCTTTTCGCTGTTTGAATGATTGGCCCTTTGGCAGTTTGAATGAATAGCCCTTTTGGCAGTTTGAATGAATGGACCTTTTGGGAGTTTCAATGAATAGCCCTTTTGGCAGCTTAAATGAATGAATGACCCTTTTGGCTGTTTAAATGAATGGCCCTTTTGGCATGCAGATGACAGATATGGCCTTTGTGGTTGGATAATCTTTCTTTCGTCCATTGCACTGGCTATGACCCTTGTGGTCGGATATGCCCTTTGTCTTTGCCATGACCTTTTGGTCGAATATGTCTTTATGCTCATTCATTAGGACACTTTTGGCCTGATATGTGTTCGTCATTTGCTCTTTGTTTGACCTTTGTGACCGGATACGTCTTTGTCGTTCATTCTTTGTATGAACTTTTTGGTCAGAGGTATCTTTATGCTTATTGTCCTAACCCTTTTGGTTAGATGCATCGTCATCGTTCCTTTTTCTATTACCCTTTTGGTCGAATATGCCTTTCTCATTCATTTCATGACCCTAGTGGTCAGAGACACTATTTTCCTTTCATTCTGTCCTGGCTTTTTTGGCTGTTTGGTGTGTGGTTGAGTTTGTCTTTGCCTTTGTTGCAGGTAAGCCGGTTGATGGCGTATCTGTCTCCCTATTTTAAAAAAAAAGCCTGCATCCAGAGAAAAATTGTTAGTTTCCTAAGAGGTCGATTAACATCGTTGTCCTCCTATTTGGTGTCTTCCCTCGATGCACCTTTGAATCCTCTTGGACTCGGTATTTCGAGAGATGGTTTTAAAATGAATTTATACTAAATTTCAAAATCTGAAGATAAAGTTATAAAATCTTTGTTTGTTTTAGGTGTCATGACATGTGTTTTTCGAACGAGGTCTTCCAGTCTTCTGGGAGGCCTTGTTGCTGAGTCCGAATTGTGGAATTTTGAGATCTTTTCTCAAAAAATTCTCACCGCCTGTGCCCCGATCGATTGACTCTTGTATCTTCGTTGTGCGTGTTTTGAGGTTCCCTAAAAATTCTGCCCCAAAGGTATAGTCTGGGCTTGTCATCTTCTTTTCTGATTGCTTTTGGCAGGAATTTTTTAGGTTTCCTCAAAATTCTGCCCCAATGTGGGGTTGCCGTTGGCTGACTTTTGCTTTGTTCTTGTATTTTGATCTTTCTGATTCCTTCTGACTTCGTGTCTATGAGGTTTCCAAGGGTTTCTTGGGTTTTTCTTTTATGACGACCGAGCTTGAAAGTGCCTAAGTATCCTATCGCAGCAGGAAATCAGGTCGAATGTAGTTCAAAATAAATTATTTGTGTTTTTTTTTTCACTAATAATGCGACCGGGTCTGATATGGACTGACCACGTATCCCACTATGGGGAAATCAGGACATAGCGTAGTTCATTACATTGTTGACTGTTTTTCCCTAAAAAGTATGATTGCAAGCAAAAGATACGATTATAAGGAAAACGATAATGTGATTACAAGCAAACGGAGTCCTAAATGTAGTATCTCTTGAGTGCATCCGCATTGATAGCTTTGGGCCATTCTTATCCATCCATCTCGGCTAGTACCACGCTCCACCCGGGAGTACTTTGTATTTTTCTTTGCGAGGGAAGACTCGCTGAGTACGAGTTGTCCAATTCGAAAGAGTCGGGCTCTGACTTATTTGTCACGACCCAAACCGGAGGGCTGCGACTGACACCCAAGACCCTACTCAGCTGAGTGCCATACTACTATTCTATCCAGGAGTCACAACTTTTTGTGAACCTTAAATTTATGAAATGACGCTTCCGTTAGGTAAAATTTTTTTTTTCAATAAAACTCTTTTGTCAAATCAGGGACTTCTCCCTTATCGTTAATTCAAAGAAAACCTTTAGTCACAATAAAATCTTTAAAAATAAAGCATAAAAACACATTGACCTATATGGTCGCTTTACACAACTGCCGACATCTCGACGCACTATCCAGCGAACACCGTTCGCAAAAGTCTCTACCATACACGAGATACCATAACATAAGTACTCCGACTCGCAACACTCGAACCGAGACGGAGCTCACCAATCCGGTCGATAGCCTGGGAACATCCTATAGCCAATGTCTTCTACCATCCGTATACACCCTCGCGTGGATGAAACGCAACGTCCACAAGAAGGACGTCGGTATGAACAATGTACCGAGTATGTAAGCATGAATAACAACATAATAAGATATAGAACATAACGGATAAAGATGACTGTATATTTGATTGCATCTCGAAGGCGATACCATATATGCAACTTTAACCTTTTAAATCAATATGTACATAAAATGATGGAAGACATCGAGACATTTCAATGAATGTGCAAAGATAAATAAATCATTACGACTATATCAACAAAACATATATATCTGTAGAAATGCCACAACATAGGCCATATCGTCACCCCTAAAAACATCACAACATAGGCCACAGCGTCACCCCCTGTCAACTGCGCCTTATTATATATAAAAATCACATCATAGGCAACAACATACCCCCCGCAATTGTGCCTTATACATATAAACATCACATCATAGGCCACAGCGTCACCCCCTGTCAACTGTGCCTTATATATATAAACATCGCATCATAGGCCACAACGTCACCCCCTATCAACTGTGCCTCTGAATGCCCTTTTTAGGCGAATGTCTTGCATGCTTAGCTTTTAAAAAAAACTTTTCCATATATATCCATATATAATATCTTGCCCGGCCGTTAAGGCGCGGTAATATATTTGGCATCTTGTCCGGCCATTAAGGCACGAATATATATATATATATATATATATAGCATCTTGCCCGACAATATAGGCACGGTGTTACCTTGCTCGGCCATGTAGGCGCGGTATTATCTTGCCAGACTCGTGATTGCGGGGCGCGGTGTTATCTTGCCCGCCATGTAGGCGCGGTATTATCTTGCCCGACCATGTGGCGCGGTGTTATCTTGCCCGACCATGTAGGCGCGGTATTATCCCCGAGCCTGATGGGGTGCAATGCATACATACATACATCCATACCGTTATATCCCGTATTTTTTAAACATTAGGATATTTTAAAGCTAATCGCGACAAGTTAAGGACAAGACTATTTTGGGATCCGAGGTAGAGACTTTTTAACCTCCGATTTTTGTTTTAATGCACAAGTTGCCTATAAATTTTATTTGGTATAGAAATATTAATGGAGATTAGGGATTAATTAACCATGATTATATTATTAAGTGGGATTAAAAGTTTAATTAGTCACTAAATAAGTCATAACGAAACAGTCCCACCCCATGGCATGGCCAAATTTGATTGGCTCAAGCCAGAGTGGGACATGTGTCCAACATATAGGCATGATATATATGGAAAAATTGATGACAAAGTAATTCATTTCATCATTCACAAACCTAAGAAACCTACAGGAGATGGTGAGAGTTCTCGGCCATGGCCGGCCGAGATTGATGCCATTGAAAGTTGATCAAAAAAATATTTTCTCCAAGCAATTCAACTCCTTAGAAGGTGTATAATAATGTGGAATTGATCCCTAGGGCAATAAGAACGAGTATAAATTCAAGGCACAAGTCAGAGCCAAGTTGAAAAAGCCAAGTATGAAAGGTAAGGTTCAAATCTTCTTGGCATGTATTATGGATGGTTTGTGCGTGTTGTAGTGTGTAGAAATGAATGAAATTTATGGAACCATAGTGTGTTGGTGTTGAAGCCATGTAAGGGCTGTTGTGTAGGAATGATGAACTAAATTTCCTTAGTATTTTTGGTTGTTGTTGTTGTTGTGGATTCTATGATGAAAATGAAGGTTTAATGGTTCAATTTGGAGTTGTAATTGTTTGTGGGCTGTTGTAGAAGCTAATATAATGTTAATATAGTTTGTTGCATTTATGTAAATTATGTTGTTAACGGGGGTCATGGTATATTATGAAATTGGGAAAAAAGGTTGTTGTTA